>NC_140502.1:13124233-13261733 GCF_964271855.1 Acomys minous
AAATAACAGATGTAAACAAAAAGGACAAAATTGAAGACCCAGACATGAGTACATATACCTTCGGGCATTTAGTATTTGAAAAATGTGCCAAAATCTCAAGATGGTCCAGAGAGTCATTATCAACAAATGGCGCGGTGAAGATTGAATTTCCACAGTGAGTCAAATGACATTACTTTTGTATCGGCAAGTTTGCACAAAAATTAAATCCAAATGGAAAAAGGGCCCTAAACATGAATGCCAAAATGTTAAACGTGTTATAGTAAAATATTGACAGGAAATTACATGGTATAGCTCTATGGAAGTACTTTTTTATAGAGATACTTTTGCTTAAGAATTAAGAAAAATGTTTTCCTTTTTGTTCATATATATTGTTCTTTGATTATTTTATATGCATACATAGTTATACACATACATACTCTTCCATTGACATCCTTCTCTGTTGCTGGTGTGATGCTTTCAAAATCAAAACGTCCATCAAGGTGCAGTACTTCTTCTGCTCATTTGACAAGCACCTCACCAAGAATCCAACAGGATCTGCGTGCCAGACTGGGAATACTGAGATATCCATCCTCATCGAATGTCCACTTTAATGAAAACATGGATATCCAAGATATCAAAGTTATAAAAATATTTAATACAATACATGTACATATTTGTGATTCTTAAGTTCATCTAATTTATTAGTGGTCATATTAGCCATTAATGTTTTGGGATACTTCAATATCAGTGGTGACTTTGCATACGTAGTCAGTTAGGTATGTGCACAGGTTTGAGGAAGCCAATGGACAAAGGCTTCCCCTGAGGGTATATTGTACATAGAGGGGACACAGCTTCTTCTCTAAAGCCAGAAATATGCAAAGGAAGAGCCAGATGTTGGCTGGAGCAGGCCTTTAGGGGTGCTGCAGTTTCTGGTTATGAGAAACAAGTTTTCCCACAGTAAGGGGCTAAGGTTAGATCCCAAGACTGCTGTGTGCTTGATATTTAATGTTTTCCTTGAAATATCTTGTGTTCATCTTGCACAGGAGTGTTTGCTTCAACATTCCATTGATTTTGACTCATTTTATAATGGTTTATTATTACTATTATTGTTATTATTGTTGTTGTTGTTGTTATTACCATTATTATTTTCATTTCTGTTTCCTGGAAAAGTCTAAATAAGATGCTATTAATCTTAATAAAATTGTTTTCCATAAAACATAGCTTTTGTAAGATACTCAGAACCCTTTCTGTATCTACTTTATTTTCGGACTCCTAATCTTAACCTAGGTCACACAGGAACATACAAGACAATGCATACATACTCAAAAACAGACTAGCCGATGGACAGGATATTCTCCACTGGTAAGTGGAGAAGGAGATCTAACTTTCACACAAACTCTGGTGCCCCATATTTGAACATGTCCCTTGGATGGAGATGCCTGGTGGCACTCAGAGGAAAGATAATAGGTCACCAAGGAGAGACTTGATACCCTATGAGCACATATAGGGGGAGGAGGTCCCCCTCAGACACAGACATAGGGGAGAGGAAGGGAGTAGGGGGAAAGTGGGAGGAAGGGAGGAATGGGAGGATACATGGGATGGGCTAAGAACTGAGATGTAATATGAATAAATTAATTTAAAAAATAAAAATTAATAAAAAAAGAAAAAGAATTAAATAGAAAGTATCCCATATTTTTAAAGCTACTATCAGAATTATTATACCATTATCAATAGATATTTCCTTCTGATACTTTTTATTCTTTCGAAACCTCATACATGTGTATAATGAAATATGATCGTCTATCTATGCTTAATTGTTCCCTCCTAATTCTACCTGTATCTCTCCTGACATATTCCCTCCCTAATTTGTGAAAGCCAGCTCCAGCAGTGTTCTGTTGTCTGAGAAGCAGATATGAATTCAGCAATGAATTTGACATGAGTACACACACACACACACACACGACACAGAGGATGACACTAACCTCAACGACTTTATTTTTTCCTTCAGCTTATTTGTCATGGCAAAAGGTTTCAAGCAATATAAAAACTACAGCGTGATTGCATCCTATGTTTCTTTAAATCAGTGATTACAATGATACATGATAATATACCTCATGCTTTGCAATTGAAAAGACAAATTATTCTCAAGAACCCACATACAATTCTCTCTAAGAACCTTATTATATATTAACAAAATGTAAGTAGGCAAGATATGGTTTTCTCACATGGTTTAGATTACTACAATCGTGGGGAAAACGCAGGCTGTAATTTGTGGTTACAAAAAAGGATCCAATCATTTTATTATTCATCTTCAATTGTAATCTTATAAAATGAACACTTAAAAGAAAAAGAAATGAAACCTTTTATATAAAAAGCAATCAGCCATTTTTACTTCGAACCATCAGGGTGCACATCTATATTCCTTAGCATTTCTTTAAATAATTTCAGAAATGAAAGTGCAAAAATGGGTATAAGAAATTAATCATCACTTTTGTCATCCCCCCACCTTTAGCAATGGAGGTACATCATTGAGTTCTAGTCAGGCTGCCATTCTTCCTGCTGTCTGACCTCAAAACATCCCTTGCACTACTATCAAGAGTGTGCCTCTCCAACTTCAAATTGTTCCTCAAAATTTTACACAGGAAAGCCACTAACAAAACATCTTAATCTAAGTTTATTAATAATATACATCTATAAATTATTTCTAAGTACAGTGGTAGAATCATGACTCTGCTGAAGCAAAAATATTTGGAAAAGATCATAATATTCTATGTCCCATGAAAGCTCATTGGTTGGAAATTCGTTCTTTCTGAGCCCCTAATGGTGCCAAGATAGTTGATTCTGTAGGTTTTCTTGTGGTGTCCTTGACCTCCCTGACTCCTTTAATTCTTCATCCTACTCCTTCACAAGATTCCCCAAGCCATGCATCATGTTAGGCTGTGGGTCTCTGCATCTGTTTCCATCAGTTGCTGCGTGAAACCTCTCTTTTGATAATCATGCTAGGCTCCTGTCTCTACACATCATGTAGGCAGGATCAATTATAGATCAAAGATGTTGCAGCTGAGTTGAAGTGCCAAAACCTCTATTGGAAGTCTTTCCTGGTTAGAGAAGATGGCTAACTAAAATTCCATATTCTCCATTACTAGGTTTTACAGCAAACTCACATTCATTGTGTCCTGGGAATTTCCATTGCCTTGGCTTCTAGACAGTTTCAGAGATTTGACCCCATACTAGTCTTCTCTCCCAGCCCTCCCTAGATCCATCCTTCCCCTACCTGATACCTCTTGCTCCCATTCTCAGTCACAGTCCTGTCCAGCATCCTTCTCAATCCACCCAAGATGTCTATCCTATTTGTTTTTATCAGTGAAATCAAGAATCCCCCACTGCTCCTCCCTCTGTTACTTAGCTTCTATGACTCTGTGGGTTGTTGACTAGTTATCCTTTATTTTACCACTACTGTCCACTTATAAGCAAACACACACCATGTTTGGCTTTATGAGTTGTGGGTTACCTCATGCAGCAGCATCCTTCCTTCTTTCAATCATTTACCTGCAAATTTCATGATCCCATTATTTGTGATAGCTGATTAATAAAGCACTGTATACATGAACCACATTTTCAGTATCCATTCTTCATTTGACAGGTATCTAGGTTGCATCCAGTTTCTGGCTACCACAAATAAAGCTTGTATACACATAGTTGAACAAATGTCATTGTAGCATTCTGGAACATATTTTCTGTATATGCTTATGAGTGGTATAGCTGTATCATGACGTTAGATCTATTTCCAATTTTATAGAAATTGCCAAATTGATTTCCAACCGTAACCTCTCTTTCCATTCTACTTTCATGAAAGTTAGGCATTTCCTATTTTGTCAGTTCTTTTCCTGATTCATCCCTTTGTCTGCCTCTCAATTAGATATCACATTTAAACATGGGTAATTCCTTCCACAAATTAAATTTACCTTCACTGTTTCCTATTAATGGTGTGTGCTAGAGGTGTGTCTGCATTTCACTTAGGGCACACAGACCTACAATGTATTAGGACATAATTGGGGTAGCCCATTGTGCTGGGTTAAAATTACTCTATAGGAACAAATACAAATAAGAGAGGGTGGAAGGCTAGAAAGATTTGTAATTGTAAACTGAAGGGTGCACTTGAATAAAACTCATATGCTTGTATAAAATATACTGAGAATACTAACTATAACAGTAGTTATCAATATTTTTAAAAGAACTAAGTTGATTTGTTTTTTAAAAAGTAAGTGAAGTCTATATCAATGAAATATAAACAGTTCAATTTCTTATGCATGTTACTCCAATGTTACTAACACCTGCCAGTGCCTCATTCAATTTTGAGGCTTCTTAGGAACCCAATGCCTCCCAAAATCCACTCTATTTTTGCAGATATTCACAAAGAACTCTTAAAAGTCCTTCTTAATTGAAAACTGGAGAAAGTTTCATGAATAATTTTGTCTCCCAAAGCCAGCATTGTCATCACCACTACAGATGAAAAGAAAATTGCAGTTCTGCAGGGAGGTGAGGTCACAGTGACACAGACCTCGCCCTCAGGTCTTGAGCTGGCTCTCTCACAGCCCTGATTATTAATGAGTCTGAGATGTGCTGAATGGAGTCACCATCCTGCAGAAGCAAGAATCCAGAGGAGTGCTTTGCTATCCATCTGAGTGGCAGAGTCATTAAAGAAGAGAGGACTTAGTATATGTTCAAGTTTTGTAGTGGGAAGTTGGTGTAGAAAAAGATCCATGGAACTGAGAGAGAAGGCATAGGAGTAATTGCATAACTAAGAGGTGAGTAGGAATGACAGAAGTGTTCCTAACTTTGTGACAGTTCCCGTTGGGTGTTGCTGTGATTTGAGTTGCCAACTGTGGCTGAATGAGTTACTGTAGGACATTCCAGGCTGTTTGTAAAGGTGCTGAAGGACTATTGTAATAAATCATTGTGATAATTCATCTTACCTTACATGACATGTAGTGTGTTATATAATAAATATGTTATATTTGGAGGACACATTCGTTGGATTCTTTACATTGGAGTTACACGCCTGATAAAAGTAAAAATCTTTTCAGGTTTGTTTTCTATTTGTGACTGAACTTGTCAACCTACACATATAATGAAAAAAACCAAAACATGATATGTACCTTTGGCATAATCATTAGTCTACTTTTGTTCTGCGAACCCTGTAAAACTAAAGAGGCACCTGCTTTTCCTTGTAGGAATAGGGTTTGCTGTCCTAAGTGTACTGACAGGCAGTCCAACTCATTGTCCTTTTTGGTACCATCGCTACTTTACACTAATGCTTGGTATCTGAGCTCAGTCTGTATCATTCTGCACAAATATTGTATGATTTATGTTTGGATGAAGCTCTCAAATGTAATTCCATGAATTTTATCTCCAGACCTCAGGTGCAACAAAACTGCCATTCGAGGAAAAACTTAAATCAAAATCAGCTCTTTGTGTTTTCTTTGTGACTTCATAACCATGCCTCTCATCGAAATTTTACAAGTGAAACATTACAGGGAACACAGTAGAACAAAACAATAGATTATAAACTCTTATTTCCTTGACAACAAATATTACTGTTGTTATTCTTAGCACTGGGGATATTGACATGCAGGTTTGTACTCGTTCTTCCCAAGCAAATGGGATCAAAGTTCTACAGAACTTGTGGTCACATTCAGATAATGCAAAGATATAAGGTTACTGGCTTATTTACAAACATGTACAAGGTTGTTATTTTTATTCCCTTTTTCCACTTTTCTTCATTTTTAAATTTTCTTTTCTTTTTAGTTAACTTGAAAGTAGCTGGTTTGTTTGCAAACTCTTTATATTTACATTTTGGGTTGATCCAATTATTTTTGTTCTTTTTGTGCTCTTATTAACCTTAGCTGTTTTAAGCACATTATTTACCCTTCTACTCTCATATTATGTTTTATTTGTTTCCTCACTGTGTCTCATACAAGCTCTGTGTCATCATCTAAGGAGCTGTATTAAAATATCATTGGATGAACACATGTTTATCCCACATAAACAAACATCTGTTATAACCATAATCAAAAAAACTACGTTAAGACAGAATACAGGCTAGTGATGTCTTTGGACCTGGATTAATTCATTTAATAGAATACTTTCTATTTTGTTCAGTGTTTATTCCCTCTGCAGTGCCAACATGTAGAGAAAAGACAGCTAGTATCTAGTAGTCTGTAAGGCCTAAGAATATCTCCAAACATGTTTTAACTTCTTCACAGCTGCTTCTGCCTAATGGAGCGATGGACGCACCAAAGAACATGTATGCACTAGGTCTAGGCCCTCAACACACATGGAACGGATGCTCACTTTGATCTTCCTGTGGGTCCCCTAGTAAGTAGAGTGGCTTCTGTCTATGGACTCTGTTGCCTGCTGTCAATCACTTTGCCTTTCCCAGGCTGCCTTGTCTGGCCTCAGTGGATGAGGATGAACTCAGTCCTTTTAGGACATGATACCAAGGTGTGCGTGTGTGTGTGTACGTTTGTGTGTGTAAGTGTGTGTGTGTGTGTGTGTGTGCATTTCTGTGTGTGTGTGTCTGTGTGTGTGCATTTGTGTGTGTGTTTGTGTGTGTGTGTTCTTGGTGTTGGGGTTGTTGTGCTCCCCTATTCTAAGGGCAAAGGGACGACAGATAGGGGGAAGTGCATGAGAGTAGGGAACCGGAAGACAACTATGGAGGAGGCTATGACCAGGAAGTAAAGTGAATACATAAGTTATAAATAAACTAAAAAATAAAATAGTTTCTTGCAGTTATTAAAGTTTTCTTGTTATACAGCATTATTAGCAAATATCAATACATTCTGAATGTCTCACATCATGTTTGGTTTTACTGTTTATTTATTTATTATTTTCACTGGTCAACATCAAGTCAGCTTGAATGATTCGTTTTGTGTAAAATTTTGTCTCTTCTTCCATCATTATGCACATTATAAGTATTGAGCAATAATACAGTTAAAACATGGAACGTAACCATTCTTAGAAAGAAGTTCTGGAAGAGGTTTTTATATGCGTCTCTTCTGGCTTTGTACTCAGATGTGGAAAGGACCCTCTGTTTCAGTCTCTCGGTGGCTCCATGGATTAATGAATTCTTCTTTCACCCCAAACTGCAACCATTGGCAGTTATTCGTTAAACCAGAAAAACTGTGTGGATATACACTAAAGAAAATTGTGCTAAATCAGGTAATGCACTTCTGGAATCTGGCTATCAACACTGTTTTCTTATCCCAAACAACCACTGGAATTTTGGGAAATTTTTCTCTTTTGTTCTACTATCTCGGTCTTTACTACAGAGAATGCAAACTGAAGCCCACAGATTTGATTCTCATGCATCTAATGGCAGCCAATGCCCTGATCATTCTTTCTGCAGGAATTCCTCAAACAATGGCAGCTTGGGGATTGAAGCATTTTTTGACTGATTATGGATGCACCTTCATATTGTACATTCACCAGAGTGCTCGGAGTGTGTCCATTGGAACCACATGTCTCTTGAGTGTCTTCCAGGCTGTCACCATCAATCCTAGGAAATCGTGTTGGAGAGATCATAAAAGCAAAGCTGAGAAGCACATTGAATGCTGCATATTTATTATCTGGGTTTTGTACTTGCTGATAAATTTCATTCTCTT
Source organism: Acomys minous (assembly GCF_964271855.1). Classification (NCBI taxonomy): domain Eukaryota; kingdom Metazoa; phylum Chordata; class Mammalia; order Rodentia; family Muridae; genus Acomys; species Acomys minous. Next base: position 13,131,877 of record NC_140502.1, read on the forward strand.
TGTGTTCACATTTACCAAGGGAAATATGAAAAACATGACAACAAAGCGAGATTTAGAATACTGCTCCAATGTAGGACGTGATCAAATTAGTGATGCCCTCTATGCAGCATTAGTAGTGTGTCCTGAAGTCTTCCTTTCTGGGCTCATTGCGTGGTCCAGTGGCTCCATGATTGTCCTTCTGTTCAGGCACAAACAGGTGGCTCAACACATCCGCAGCGCTCATAATTCCAGCAGAACTTCCCCTGAGTCCAGAGCCACGCAGAACATCCTCTCCCTCGTGTCTGTCTTTCTGTGTTTTTATACTCTATCCTCCTTCTTAAGAGGCTGCATTGCTCTGTTGCCTAAACACAACTGGTGGCTGGTGACCATCACTCCCTTCATTTCTCTTTGTTTTCCCTCTTTTGGGCCTTTTGTTCTTATGAATCATTACTCTGCTATGCCCCGACTCAGTTTGTTCTGGATAAGGAAAAACCCCTCTTAATCATATTTTAATTATTTAAGTGATATAGTTTGCCTGGTATCCAGTGGTTAATTCACACTCTATCCTTAAAATGCCAGAAAGTGACTTAAATAAGTGGGTGACTCTTTGTCTTTGAAAGGTTAGAAAGATGACTATACAAGGTTTTCAGCTTATTGAATTAGCAAACAATAAAACCTGAGATATTATTTGAGTCTCGTTTCTATCAACTTGCTGCTGTGAGAGTCTTCTATTTGCCCAAATATTAAGCGAACGGAGCAGTAACTCTGTCAATAATGCTAAACTTCTTGTGGCATTCATCCAGGCAGGGCAGCTTGGATGCATATGGCTACCACAGCCAGTTTTGGGGGCCCACATTCTACCTGTAGGGAAAGCTGAAACTGTGTCTGGCCATGAACTTGGTCTTGAGAAGACTGCAGTACCATCATAACTTCTAGAAACTTCACCAGTCCCATAAAAAATAAAAGTAATATCTGTTACCTCATACAGATATCAACGGAAAAGAACAATTGTTCTGACCTGATTTTGAGGATTATTTGCTAATATTTTAGTGAGAATTTTTTATCATCATGCTTATTTGATAAAAAACTTTATTTGATATTGTTCTGTCTTCATTTGTTTGGCATCATGATAATGCTAATCTCAACAAAAAATATTTGGACAACTTAATACAACTATTAAGGAGGTCAGTTTGAGGGTTTGCTGAGGACCTAAAAATTGCAGCTATGATTAGCCTGAAGTGTTCAAATGCTGGCCCTGGGCCCTGTGAACTCCATCTCATACCATGTCCCCTGGAGGGGAAGAACTGGTGGGACTCAGAGGAAGGACAGCAGGTTACAAAGAAAAAACTTGAGACCCTATGAGCATATACAGGGGGAGGTAATACTCCTCAATCACAGTCATAGGGTAGGGGAATAAGGAGAAAATGGGAGGAAGGAGAAAAATGGGAGGATACAAGGGATGGGACAACCACTGAGATGTAATAAGAATAAATTAATAAAAAATATTAAATTAAAAAAGAAATATTTGAATGTCGATTGTCATTGCTGCTGTATTTATTGTAGCAGTGAAATGGAGCCTTCCTACATATGCATAAACAGAGAAATGCAACATTAAACACTTTCCATGTATAAAGCATACTAAATTCTACTACATTAAAAGACATATTCATAGCATGTGTAAACTATTGATGGACTGATAATGGATAACATTAAGCCAGGTCACACAAACTCAGCAAGATAAAAACCTGCATGTTCTCCATTTATTTTAAGGAAAGAGAATGCCAGTCATTTAACTTTACATCTACATCTCTAAATTATTTCTAAGTCTGGTGGGTGAATCATTAGTCTGCTCCAGCAGCAATGCTTGGAAAAGATCAATCACTAATATTGTATGTGCCAATGACACTGCCCAAGGACGGGCTTGAAACCCCAACAGAGTTTTCATAAAACTCTAAGAATATGAGGGAAGTGGTGCTCATGAGCGCCACAAGCAAAATGAAACTCCAGAAAAGCTTGAGGTCCTCAGAACACATAGCCCTCGGGGCTCTGCCTCTCAGATGCACACCCATAGCAACTGTGCTAAAAGGTGAACTGCATTCCATTAGTTCTAAGCTGTTTTGCCTTTCCTCTTGTCTGGCCCCTAACAATAAGTTCCCCCTCATTTTTCTTTCTTACAAACCACTAAATATTAATAATGCTGTCATAAATCCATAAGTATATGTACATCCATTGGAGTTGTAGAGCCCAAGAGTTGCTACAAGCCCTGAAGAGATATGTTCCCTCTCACTGAAGAATTATAAGTTGCAATAGCTCATCAGTGAGGGGATGGGTCTGGAGAAAAGCGTCAACATGTGTGAATAGATTGCTTTTTTTAAAATCAATTTTCACTTCATATGTTTATGTAACTGACAACAGTATGTATGCATACACTATACAAGCAATTCCCTTGGAGGGCAGGAGAAGGCATTGGATTCCATGGACCCTGAGTTACAGGTGACTGGGATACATTGTGTGGCTTCTGTAAAACAAATGGTTGTCTTCTACAAAAGTAGCAAGTGACCTTGTCTAAAGATCCACCTCTCCACCTCCTATACATAGTTATGGATCATAATATATTGTTTCTTTTTTTTACAGATCAGTAGGTGTTTAGTGATAGAGATTCTATGTGTAATATAAGATACAATTTCCTCAAATATATCTACTAGTATTTAAGTTTCTGAATTATACATCTAAGTAACGTTTTATATTAAATTTATATTAGTTACACTTAATTAACTAGCTAATTAATCTTATGTGTTTGGGTGTTTGTCTGCATGTATGTCCATGTAACAGATGCATGCCAGGGACTCACAGAGGCCAGAAAGGACCTCAGAGGTGCAGGAACTTGCATGAGAGGTGGCTGTGTGTCACCATGTGGGTGCTGATAAATAAACCCAGATCCTCTAGAAGATCAGTCAGTGCTCTTAGATACTGAACCATCTTTCTACCACATAGCTTAGTTAATTTTATAGACATACGACAAAAAATAGTTAATGAACAACTTGATAGACTTGCATTTGTTGGTGGTTTTAGATGTGATGTAAAAAGTTCTTCAAGCCACTGTGCTTGAGGAGAATATTAAGAGTGTAGAAACCAGGCCCGACTGGGCTGCCTGCCTGTGTTGCTGTTTCATGTCCTGTTTCTAGTAGCTTCCATGTCTGTGTTTATCTTGGTTAACTAGTTGTGTTTACTGTTCTGAGAACACGCCGCTCGCTTCCTGGAGACTTGTCCTCCTATGTTCAATCACGTCTTGAGGGATTTCACCTGGGAGGAGGATTCCTGTTTTGCTGCCTATAAGAAGGCTCTTTGAAACTCTGCAAAGGAGAAGAATAAACCACCACTGTGGCTGCTGCTGTGGTTGCTGCTCTCTTAGCACTAGGGACCCGCTATGTTAGTGTGTGTGTGTGTGTGTGTGTGTGTGTGTGTGTGTGTGTATGAGTTAAATCCGCAATCACTCGCCCTCGACTCAGTACCGCGATGTCCCAGGCGCCACAAAGATTATAACTATATGTGGACGAGGAGTCTCTTTGCCTTTTTATTGATTGAAGAATGGAAGGAGATGGGACAGTGCATCATATATAGCATCCAAAGTCACACAATACTGTCCTGTCCAAGATAGGAGGCAGATACACATTCTGTATTTTCTAATAATTTCCCTACATTACTTGAGGAAAAAAACATTAAAAATATGCAACTCTTGGTTTTGTTTATTTTACTTTTTTAATAAAATTAACTAGTTTATTTTCCTTACTTCCCACTGGAGTTTCTCATCCTTCCTCTCCTCTCAGTCCTTGCTACCTCTCTCCACCCTGTCTACTCCTCCATTTTTCTTAAGAAAAGGAGAGGCCTCCAATGACTATCAACCAGCATCAGCACATCAAACTGCAGTAAGCCTAAGGGCATCCTCTCCCATTGAGGTAGACAAGTCTAGACAGTAGGAGGGTAATAAGAGGAAAGTGTCTCAAAAGCAGGCAATAGAGTCAGACACAGCCCTTTCTCCCAATACTAAGAGCCACTCAAGTCGCTCATGCTACACAATTTAGACAGATGTGCAGAAGGCCTTTGTCAATCCCATGAGAGCTCATTGGTTAGAAATTCATTCTTTCTGAGCCCCTAATGGTGCCAAGATATTTGATTCTAAAGGTTTTCTTGTGTGGCCTTGACCCCTCTGAGTCCTTTAATTCTTCATCCTACTCCTTCACAGGATTCCCCAAGTCATGCATCATGTTAGGCTGTGGGTCTCTGCATCTGTTTCCATCAGTTGCTGGGTGAAACCTCTCTGATGATAATTATACTAGGATCCTGTCTCTGCACATCCTGTAGGCAGGACAAATTGTAGGTCGAAGATTTTGCAGCTGGGTTGAAGTGCCAAAACGTCCAGTGGAAGTTTTTCCTGGTTAGAAGAAAAAAATGGCTGATTAAGGCTCCATACCTTCTGGTACTAGGAGTTACCTCCATGGCTTTCTAGAAGTTTGCATTGCCCTTGGCTTCTAGACTGTTTCTGACATGGGCTACCATTCTAGTCTTCTCTCCTTGTACTCTCTAGCTCCATCCTTTCTCCACCTGATCCCTCTTGCTCCTATTCCCAGTCCCACTCCTGTCCAGCATCCTTCTCCATCCACCCAAGATGTCTATCCTATTTCTTCTTCTCAGTGAAATCCTAGAGTCCTCCACTCCTCCTCCCTCTGTTACTTAACTTCTTTGACTCTGTGAGTGGTTGACAAATTATCCTTTATTTTACAGCTAATACCCACTTATAAGTGATCACACACTATGTTCGTCATTATGGCTATAATTTACCTCATTCAGCATGATCTTTACTTATTCCAATAATTGGCATGCAAATTCCATAATGTCACTGTTTGTAATTGCTGATTAATAAAGCACTGAGCACATGAACTGCCTTTTCAGTATACATTTTTCAGTTAGTTATTTCCAGTTTCTGGAAACCACAAATAAAGCTCCTATGAACATACTTGAACAAATATAATTGCAGCATGCTGGAACATATTTTCTATATTCTTATGAGTGGTATAGCTGGATCATGAGGTTAGATCAATTTCCAATTTTTAAGAAACTACAAATTGGTTTCCAACAGGAGCCTCTGTTTCCATTCTATTTTCATGAAAGTTAGGCATTTCCTATTCTGTCAAATATTTCTCTTATTCATCGCATTGTCTGCCTCTCAATTCGGTATCACATTTAAACAGTAGTAATATCTTCTACAAATTACATTTACCATCATTGTTTTCTATTAAAGGTGTGTCTGCATATAAGCTAACTCACACAGCCTTACAAGGTATATGGACATACTCACAGTTGACATTTTGCTGGGTTAAAATTGCTCTACAGGAACACATAAACATGACACAGTGGTGGAAAGATACAAAAAATTTGTAATTCTCAACTGAGGGGTGCACTTGAATAAAATTCACATGCTGATATAAAATATACAAAAAATACTAACTGTGAAAATTGTTATAAAAATTTTAAAGGAAATAAGTTGATTTGTATTTAAAAAGTAAGTGAAGTCTATATTCAATGGAATATAAAGACTTCAATATCTTATGTATGTGACTCCAGTGTTACTAACACCTTCCAGTGACCCACTCAATTTTGAGGTATCTTGAAAACACAGTGCCTCCCCTATTCACTGTCTTTGGAGGTACTCACAAGGAACTCTCAAAAGTCTTTGTCAATTGACAACTAAAGAAAGTTTCATGAATAATTTTGTCTCCCAAAGCCAGCCTTGTCATCACCACTACAGATGAAAAGAAAATTGCAGTTCTGCAGGGAGGTAGGGTCACAGTGACACAGACCTCGCCCTCAGGTCTTGAGCTGGCTCTCTCACAGCTCTGCTTATTAATGAGTCTGAGATGTGCTGGATGGAGTCACCATCCTGAGAAGCAAGATTCCAGGTGAGTGCTTTGCTATCAGTCAGAGTGGCAGAGTCAGTAAAGAAGAGAGGACTTCGTATATGTTCAAGTTTGGTAGTGGGAAGTTCGTATAGAAAAAAATCCATGGAACTGAGAGAGAAGGCATAGGAATAATTGCATAACTAAGAGGTGAGTGGGAATGACAGAAGTGTTCCTAATTTTATCCCATTTCCTGTTGGTTCTTACTGTGATTTGATTTGCCAACCATGACTGACTGAGGCTAAGACAGGACATTGCAGGTGATCTGTACAGGTGCAGATGGATTATTGTAATAAATCATTGTAAAAATTTACCTTAACCTACATGACATGTAGTGTATCTTAGTAGTAGTAGTTCTTGGAGGAGGAGGAGGAGGAGGGGAAGAAGGAGAAAGAGGAGGAGCAGGAGGAGAAAGAGGAACAGGAGAAATAATAGGAGAAATAGGAGGAAGAGTGAACTCATCATGATTCATTCCCACAGTGAACATTTAAATGGAAATATAAGAAAATCACAGTCCTGGGTAGGGCAAGTATGTTATCTGTTTCTGGATATACACATATTTTTATTTGACACCTCACTTATCTTCTGCTTTTAGAGGCATTAGCAATTGATTCTGTAATAAATGGTCATTGGTATAATGACTCTTTTGAAGTCTCCTCCATTTGAACTTGGAAAGGTATCATGGAAGAGAACTTATATTGAAAGTATTGTGCAAGGATAGCTAAGACCAAATATGTCCCAACCTATCTCTCCTTGCTTAGTCATACTCTAAATGTAAGCAGAATCTGATTGACCAAAGCAAATGTTTCTGATTTTACAGAACAGATCATGAAACATTTAGTAAAATATGATTGGTTTTAGTATTTGCTATTCCTAAGAAGACTTACTCAGATATTTTCTGTTTGTCTGCAGTGTTTTCAAACTGTAAACACTGCCAGTCTAAAAGCAGGCTGTTATGTAATAAATATGTTATATTTTGAGGACACATTCTTTGGATTCTTTAAAGTGGAGTTATAGGATGGACAAAAATAAAATATTTTCAGGTTGTATTTTCTATTTGTGAATGAACTTGTAAACCTAGACAGGTATTGAAAACAACCAAGCACATGATCTATACATTTGGGATAATAATTAGTCTGCTTTTGTTCTGTGAACCCTGTATAAATAAAGAAGCACCTACTTTTCCTTTTAGGAATAGGGTTTGCTACCCTAAGCTTGTTATCCAACTTAGGTGTACTGAAGGGCAGTCCAACACATTGTCCACTTTGGTACCATCACTACTTTACACTAATTCATGGTATCTGAGCTCAGCCAGTATCATTGTTCACAGATAGTGGATAATGTCTGTGGCAACAATGCTCTCAACTGTGATTCCATGAATTTTATGTGCAGAACGCAGCTACCACCAAAGCTGACATTCAAGGAAAAACTTAAACCAAAATCACATTTTTCTTTTCTTTGTGACTTCATAACCATACATCTCATGGATTTTTTCCCTAGGGAAACATTACAGGGAACACAGTAGATTAAAACAATAGATTATAAATTCTTCTTTCCTTGACAAAAAGTATTACTGTTGTTATTCTTAGCACTGGGGTTACTGGCATGCAGGTTTGCATTTGTTCTTCCCAAGCACATGGAATCAGTGTTCGACAGAACTTGTGGGCACATTCAGAGAAAGCAAAGTCATGAGGTTCCTGGCTTATTTACAAACATTTACAAGATTGTTGCTCTTATTCCTTTTTCTTTCACTTTTTGCTCATTTTTTCTTTTCTTTTTTGTTAATTAAAAGTAGCTGGTTTGTTTAAAAACTCTTTATATTTACAGTTTTGGTGGACCCAATTCTCTCATTTTTCTTTCACCTCTTATTAACCTTATCTGTTTTAAGCACATTATTTATCCTTCTTCTCTCATAGTATGTGTTCTTTATTTCCTCACCATGTCTCATACAAGCTCTGTGTCATCATCTAAGGAGCCGCATGAAAGTATCATTAGCTCAACACAGGTTTATCCCACATAAACAAACATCTGTTATCACCATAGGCAAAAAAAACTACATTAGGACAGAATACAGGCTAGGAATCTTTGTCTGTCTGGATTAATTTGCTGAATAGAACGCTTTCTATTTTGTTTCTTCTCCTTTCCCTCCGCAGTGCCAACACATAGAGAAAAGACAGCTCATATGTGATATTCTCTAAGGTCTCACAATATCTTCAAAAATGTTTTAACCTCTTCACAGCTGCCTCTGCCTTATGGAGAGATGGAAGCACCAACAAAACAAAATGCATCTACTGGATCTAGGCCCTCAACACACATGTAATGGATGCTCAGTTTGATCTTCATGTGGGTGCCCTAGTAAGTAGAGTGGCTTCTGTCTAAGGACTCTGCTGCTTGCTTTCGATCACTTTGCCTTATCCAGGCAGCCTTGTCTGGTCTCAGTGGATGAGGATGAACTCAGTTCTCTTGTGACTTGATGTTGCAAGGGGAGTGTGTGTGTGTGTGTGTGTGTGTGTGTGTGTGTGTGTGTGTGTGTGCGTGCATTGTGCTACCCTTTTCTGAGGTCAAGGGGAAGGCGGATAGGGGGAAGTGCATAAGAGGAAGAATAACTGGAAGATGACTGTGGAGCTGGTTATGATCATGATGTAAAGTGAATATTTAAATTAAAAATAAATTTAAAAGTAAACACGTGTGTTGTGTTATAAGTGTTCTTGTTCTACAGCACTCCTAACAAATATCAATATATTCTGAATATCGTGCATCATGCTTACTTTTATTATTATTTATTTTATTATTATTTATTTATTGTTCTCACTGGCTATCATTTGATCATCTTGAGTGATTCATGTCATGTGAAACTTTTTGTCTGTTCTTCCATCACTGTATATGTTATAAGTATAGAGCATTCTCACAGTAAAAACATGGAAAGTAACGATTCTCACAAAGAAATTCTAAAAGAGGTGTTTTTATGTGTCTCTTCAGGCTTTGTACTCAGGAGTATAAAGGACCCTCTGTTTCAGTCTATCAGTGGCTCAATGGATTGGTGGATTCCTCTTTCACCACAACTTGCAAACATTTGGAGTTATTCGTTAAACCACATACAGTTTGTGGACGGACTCTAAAGAAAATTGTGCTAAATCACAAAATGAACTTCTGGAACCTGGCAATCAAAATTGTTGTCTTATCACAAACAACCATTGGAATTTTGGGAAATTTTTCTCTGTTGTTCTACTATCTCGGTCTTTACTACAGAGAATGCAAACTGAAGCCCACAGATTTGATTCTCATGCATCTAATGGCAGCCAATGCCTTGATTATTCTCTCTGCTGGAGTTCCTCACACAATGGCAGTTTGGGGATTGAAGCAGTTCTTGACTGAATTTGGATGCATTTTCATAGTGTACATTCAGCGAAGTGCCCGGAATGTGTCCATTGGAACCACATGCCTCTTGAGTGTCTTCCAGGCTGTCACCATCAATCCTAGGAAATCATGTTGGAAGGATCATAAAGCCAAAGCTGAGAAGTGCATTGGATGCTGCACACTTATTATCTGGATTTTGTACTTGTTGATAAATTTCATTTTCTTTGTGTACCCATTTAGTAAAAGAAATACAAAAAATGTGACAAGAAAGCGAAATTTTGAATACTGTTCCATTGTAGGGAGTGATCCGATTGTTGAGTCCCTCTATGCAACACTGGTGGTGTGTCCTGAAGTCTTCCTTTCTGGGCTCATTGCGTGGTCCAGTGGCTCCATGATTGTCCTGCTGTTGAGACACAAACAGGTGGCTCAACACATCCGCAGCACTCATAATTCCAGCAGAACTTCCCCTGAGTCCAGAGCCACCCAGAACATCCTGTCCCTGGTGTCTATCTTTCTGGGTTTTTATACTCTATCCTCCTTCTTAAGAGGCTGCATTGCTCTGTTGCCTAAACACAACTGGTGGCTGGTGACCATCACTCCCTTCATTTCTCTTAGTTTTCCCTCTTTTGGACCTTTTGTCCTTATGAATCATTATTCTGTCATGCCCAGACTCAGTTTGTTCTGGATAAGGAATAACCTTTCTTAATCATATTTTAATTATTTAAGTGATATATTTTGCCTGGTATCCACTGGTTAATTCACAGTCTATCCTCAAAACACCAATACAGTGACTTAAATAGGTGAGTAGCACTTGTCTTTGAAAGGTTAGAAAAGTGATCATACGAGTTTTTCAGCTTATTGGATTAGCAAAAAACAAAACCTGAGATATTATTTGAATCTCGTTTCTGTCAACTTGCAGCTGTGAGAGTCTTCTCTTTGCCCAAATCTTAAGCAAACAGATGAGTAACTCTGTCAAAAATGCTAAACTTCTTGTGGCGTTCATCCAGGCAGGGCAGGTTGGATGCATATGGCTACCACAGCCAGTTTTGGGGACCAACCTTCTACCTGTAAGGAAACCTGAAACCATGTATGACCATCAACTTGGTCTTTAGAAGACTGTAGTACCGTCATAACATCTAGAGACTTCACCAGTCCCATAGAAAATAAAAGTAGTATCTGTTGCCTCATACAGATATCAATGCAAAAGAACAATTGTTCTGACATGATTTTGAAGATTATTTGCTAACATTTTAGTGAAAATTTTTTATCATTAAGCTTATTTGATAATAACTTTATTTGATATTGTTCTGTCTTATTTGTTTGACATCATGATAATGATAACCTCAACAAAAAATATTTGGACAACTTAATACAGCTATTAAGGAGGTCAGTTTTGGGGTTTGCTGAGAAGCTAAAAATTGCAACTACGATTAGCCTGAAGTGTTCAAATGCTGGCTCTGTGCCCTGTGAACTCCATATCATACCACTGAAATATTTGAATATCCATTGTCATTGCTGCTTTACTTATTGTAGCAATGAAATGGAGCCTTCCTGCATATGCATAAACAGAAATCCAACATTACACACTTTTCATATATAAAGTGTACTATAATTCTTCTACATTAAAAGACATAATCATAGCATGTGTAGAAATATTGATGGACTGACAATGGATAAAATTAAGCCAGGTCACACAAACTCAGCAAGATAAAAACCTGCATGTTCTCCATTTATTTTAAGGAAAGAGAATGCCAGTCATTTAACTTTACAGCTACATCTTTAAATTATTTCTAAGTCTAGTGGTTGAATCATTAGTCAGCTCCAGCAGCAATGCTTGGAAAAGATCAAACACTAATATTGTATGTGTCAATGACACTGCCAAGGATGGGCTTGAAACCCAATACAGTTTTCATAAAACTCTAAGACTATGAGGGAAGTGGTGCTCATGAGCGCCACAAGTAAAATGAAACTCCACCAAAGCTTGAGGTCCTCAGAACACATAGCCCTCGTGCATCTGCCTCTCAGATGCACACCCATAGCAACTGTGCTAACAGGTGGCCTGAATTCCATTAGTTCTAAGCTGTTTTGCCTTTCCTATTGTATGACCCCTAAAAATAAGTTCCTCTCATTTTTCTTTTTTATAAACCACTAAATATAATTAATGCTGTCATTAAATCTGTAAATATATGTATATCCATTGGAGTTGTAGAGCCCAAGAGTTGCTACAAGCCCTGAAGAGACATGTTCCCTCTCACTGAAGAATTATAAGTTGCAATAGCTCATCAGTGAGGGGATGAGTCTGAAGAACAATGTCAACATGTGTGAATAGATTTCTTTTTTTTTAATCGATTTTCAACTCATAACTTTATATAACTGACAACGGTATGTATGCATACAATATACAGGCAATTTTATCAGAGGGCAGGAGAAGGCTTTGGATTCCATGGACCCTGAGTTACAGGTGACTGGGATACATTGTGTGGCTCCTGTAAATCAAATCGTTGTCTTCCACAAAAGCAGCAAGTAACCTTGTCTAAATATCCACCTCTCCATCTCCTATACATAGTTATGGATTATAATATATATATATTTTTTTCAGATCAGTCAGTGTTTAGTGATAGAGATTCTATGTGTAATATAAGATACAATTTCCTCACATATATCTACTAGTATTTAAGTTTCTGAATTACACATCTAAGTAATATTTGTATATTAAATTTATATTAGTTACCCTTAATGAATTAGCTAATTAATCTTATGTGTTTGGGTGTTTGTCTGCATGTATGTCCATGTAACAGATGCATGCCAGGGACTCATAGAGGCCAGAAAGGACCTCAGCGGTACAGGAACTGGCATGAGAGGTGGCTGTGTGTCACCATGTGGTGCTGAGAAATAAACCCAGATCCTCTAGAAGATCAGTCAGTGCTCTTAGATACTGAACCATCTTTCTACCACATAGCTTAGTTAATTTTATAGACATACTACAAAAAATAGTTAATGAACAACTTGATAGACTCGCATTTGTTCATGGTTTTAGATGTGATGTAAAAAGTTCTTCGAGCCACTGTGCTTGAAGAGAATATTAGGAGTGTAGGAACCAGGCCCGACTGGGCTGCCTGTCTGTGTTGCTGTTTCATGTCCTGTTTCTAGCAGCTTCCATGTCTGTGTTTATCTTGGTCAGCTAGTCATGTTTACTGCTCTGAGAACATACCCCTCCCTTCCTTGAGACTTGTTCTCCTGTGTGCAATCACCACTTGAGGGATTTCACCTGGGAGGAGGATTCCTGTTTTGCTGCCTATGAGAAGGCTCTTTAGAACTCTGGAAAAGAGACTAATAAACCACTGCCCTGGCTGTTGCTGCAGCTGCTGTTCTCTTAGCATGAAGGACCCGCTGTGTTATTGTGTGTGGGGTGTGTGTGTGTGTGTGTGTGTGTGTGTGTGTGTGTGTGTGTGTGTGTGTGTGTGTGTATGAGTTAAATACGCAGACCCTCGCCCTCGACTCGGTACTCTGGTGGTGCAGGCAGCACAAAGACAATAACTATATGTGGACAAGGAGTCTCTTTGCCTTTTATTGGTAGAAGATTGTAAGTAGAAGGGACCGTGCATCATATATAGCATCCAAAGTCACACAATACTGTCCTGTGCAAGATAGGAGGCAGATACACATTCTGTATATTCTAATAATTTCCCTGCATTACTCGAGAAAAAAACATTAAAAATAAGCAACTGTTTTTTTTTACTTTTTTACATAAAATTAATTTATTTTCCTTACATCTTACTGGAGCTTCTCATCCTTCGTCTCCTTTCAGTCCTTCCTACCTCTTTCCACCCAGTCTAATCCTCCATTTTTCTTAAGAAAAGGAGAGGCCTCCAATGGATATCAACCAGCATCAGCACATCAAATTGCAGTAAGCCTAAGGGCATCCTCTCCCATTGATGTAGACAAGGCTAGGCAGTAGGAGGGGAATAGGAGAAAAGGGTCCCAAAAGCAGCCAATAGAGTCAGACACAGCCCTTTCTCCTCTGTTAAGAACCACCCAAGAAGCTCATGCTACACAATTTAGACATCCATGCAGAAGGCCTTTGTCAGTCCCATGAAAGCTCATTCGTTGGAAATTTACTCTTTCTGAGTCACTAATGGTACCAAGATAGTTGATTCAGTAGGTTTTCTTGTGGTGCCCTTGACCCCTCTGACTCCTTTAATTCTTCATCCTACTCCTTCACAGGATTCCCCAAGCCATGCATCATGTTAGGCTATGGGGCTCTGCATCTGTTTCCATCAGTTGCTCGGTGAAACATCCCTAATGATAATTATACTAGGCTGCTGTCTCTGCACATCCAGGAGGCAGGACAAATTGTAGGTCAAAGATTTCACAGCTGGGTTGAAGTGCCAAAACCTTTATTGGAAGTCTTTTCTGGTAAAAAAAGAAAATCTGCTAATTAAGGGTCGTTATCTTCTATTACTTGGAGTCTTAGCTACAGTCACTTTCATGGTTTCCTAGAAGTTTCCATTGCCTTTGGCTTCTAGACTGTTTCTGAGATGTGCAACCATTCTAGTCTTTTCTCCCTGTATTCTCAGGATCCATTTTTCCCCAATTGACCCCTCTTGCTCCCATTCCCACTCCCACCTGTGTTCAGGCTCCTTCTCCATCCACCCAAGATGTCTGTCCTGTTTCTCCTTCTCAGTGAAATCCTAGAGTCGTCCACTCCTCCTCCCTCTGTTACTTAGCTTCTTTGACCCTGTGGGTTGTTGGCTAGTTATCCTTTATTTTACAGCTAATATCCACTTATAAGTGATCACACACTATGTTTGTCTATATGGGTTTGGGTTATATCATTTTGCATGATCATTCTTTGTTCCCATCATTTGCTGCAAATTCCATATTGCAATTGTTTGTACTAGCTGATTAATAAAGCACTGTATACCTGAACTGCATTTTCGGTTTACATTGTTCAGTTGAGGGGTATATAGGTTGATTCCAGTTTCTGGCTACCACAAATATAGCTCCTGTGAACATAGCTGAACAAATATCATTATAGGATGGTAGAAAATATTTTGTGTATATGCTTATGAGTGGTATAGCTCCATCATGAGGTTAGATCAATTTCCAATTTTTAAGAAACTGCCAAATTGGTTTTCAAGAGTAGTCTCTGTTTCCTTTCTGTTCTCATGAAATAGGTATATCCTATTCTATCAAATCTTAATATTATTCATCACATTGTCTGCCTCTCAATTAGATATTGCATTTCAACACTGGTAATTTCTTCGACAAATTAAATTTATATTCATTGTATCCTATTAAAGGTATCTGGTAAAGGTGTGTCTGCATATCAGCTAGGTTATACAGACTTATAAGGTATTTGGACATAATCAGAATAGACATTTTGATGGGTTTAAGTAACTCAAGAGGAACACATAAAAATGAGATAGTGGTGGAAAGATGTAAAACGTTATAATTGTAAACTGAGGGGTAAACTAGAATAAAACTCACCTGCTGATATAAAATATAAAAAGAATACTAACTATAACAAATGTTATAAGTATTTTTAAAGGAAATAAGTTGATTTGTATTTTTTAAAAAGTAAGTGAAATCTATATACAATGGGATATAAAGACTAGAATTTCTTATGCTTGTGACTCCAATGTTACTTGCACCTTCCAGTGACCCATTCAATTTTGAGGCATCTTAAAATCTCAATGCCTCCCCAAATCACTGTGTCTTTGGAGGTACTCACAATGAACTCTCAGAAGTCTTTGTCAATTGACAATTGGAGAAAGTTTCATGAATAATTTTGTCTCCCAAAGCCAGCATTGTCATCACCACTACAGATGAAAAGAAAATTGCAGTTCTGCAGGGAGGTGAGGTCATAGTGACACAGACCTCGCCCTCAGGTCTTGAGCTGGCTCTCTCACAGCCCTGCTTATTAATGAGTCTGAGATGTGCTGAATGGAGCCACCATCCTGCAGAAGCAAGAATCCAGGTGAGTGCTTTGCTATCACTCTGAGTGTCAGAGTCAGTAGAGAAGAGAGGACTTAGTATATGTTCAAGTGTGGTAGTGGGAAGTTGGTGTAGAAATAGATCCATGGAACTGAGAATGGTATAGGAGGAATTGCATAACTAAGAGATGAGTGGGAGTGACGGAAGTGTTCCTAACTTTGTCCCAGTTCCTGTTGGTCCTTACTCTGATTTTATTTGCCAACTGTGACTGACTTAGGCTACAACAGGACACTGCAGGCCATTTATAAAGGTGCTGAAGGACTATTGTAGGAAATCACTGTGAAAATTCACCTACTCTATATGACATGTAGTGTATCTCCTTAGTAGTAGTTCTTGGAGGAGGTGGAGGAGGAGAACAAGGTGGAGGAGGACAAGAAGGTGGATGGGGAGGAGAAGGAGAAGGTGGAAAAGAAGATAAAGGATGAAGAGGAGGAGTGAACTCATCATGATTCCATTCCCATAGTGGACATTTAAATGGAACTATAAGAAGGTCACATTCTTGGGTAGGGTAAATATATTATCAGTTTCTGGATGTAAACATATTTTTATTTGGCACATCACCTCCTGCCTTTTAGAGGCATTAGTAACTGATTCTGTGTTTAATGGCCATTGGTGCAATGACTGATTTGAAGTCTCTTTCATTTGAACTTGGGAAGGTATTATGGAAGAGAGTTGCATTACAAGTATTGTGCATGGTTGGATAAGACCAAACATGTCCTGACTTATCTCTCCTTGGTTAGTCATACTCTAAATGTCAGAAGAATCTGATTGGCCTAAGTAAATGTTACTGACTTTATAGCACAGATGATGAAACATTTAGTAAAAGATGTAATGGATTAGTATTTGCTATTCCTAAGAGCACTTGCTCAGATATTTTCTGTTTGTCTGCAGTGTTTTCAAACTGTAAACACTGCCACTCTAAAAGCACGCTATTATATAATAAATATGTTATATTTGGAGGACACATTCTTAAGATTCTTTACAGTGGAGTTATAGGACAGATAAAAGTAAAATCTTTTCAGGTTTGTTTTCTATTTGTGACTGAACTTGTAAACCTAGACGTATAATGAAAAAAACCAAACACATAATCTGTACCTTTGGAATAGCCATTAGTCTGCTTTTGTCTGTGAACCCTGTATAAATAAAGAAAAACCTACTTTTCCTTGTATAAATAGGGTTTGTTGTCCTAAGGGTGTTACCCAACTTAACTGTATCAATGGACAGTCCAACACTTGTCCACGTTTGTACCATCACTACTTTGCACTAATTCATGGTATCTAAGCTCAGGCAGTATCATTATTCACAAATATTGGATAACATGTGTTGCAACAATGCTCTTAAATGTGATTCCATGAATGTTATGTGCAGACCTCAGCTGCCACCAAAACTGACATTCAAAAAAAAAAACTTAAACCAAAATCACATTCTTCCTTTATTTGTGACTTCATAACATACATCTCATGGATTTTGTGCCAAGGGAAACATTACAAGGAACACAGTAGAATAAAACAATAGATTATAAATTCTTCTTTCTTTGACAAAAACATTACTGTTGTTATTCTTAGCACTGGGGTTACTGGCATGCAGGCTTCTATTTGTTCTTCCCAAGCAGATCTCATCAGTTTTCTACAGAACTTGTGGGCACATTCAGATAATGCAAAGATATAAGGTTCTTGGTTTATTTACAAACATGTACAGGATTGTAACTCTTATTCCTTTTTTCTTTCATGGTTTGTTCCGTTTTCTTTTCTTTTCTTTTAGTTAACTTAAAGAAGCTGGTTTCTTTAAAATCTCTTTATATTTACAGTTTTGGTTGATCCAATTCTTTCATTTTTCTTTCTGCTCTCATTAACATTATCTGACTTGGGTACATTATTTATCCTACTCTCGTATTATGTTTTCTTTATTTCCTCACCGTGTCTCATACAAGCTCTGTGTCATCATCTAAGGAGCTGCATTAAAATATCATTAGCTCAACACATGTTTATCCCACATAAAGAAACATTTCTTATAAGAATAAGCAAAGAAACTATATTAAGACAGAATACAGGCTAGGGATCTTTGTGCATCTGGATTAATTTACTTAATAGAATGCTTTCTATTTTGTTTCTTATCCTTTCCCTCTGCAGTGCCAACACATAGAGAAAAGACAGCTAGTATCTGATAGTCTCTAAGGTCTCAGAATATCTCAAAAAATGTTTTAACTTCTTCACAGCTGCTTCTGCCTTATGGAGAGATGGAAGCACCAACAAAAGAAAAACGCATCCACTAAATCTAGGCCCTCAAAACACATGTAATGGATGCTCAGTTTGATCTTCATGTGGGTGCCCTAGTAATAAGAGTAGCTTCTGTCTACGGACACTTTGCCTGCTTTCGATTGCTTTGCCTTATCCAGGCTGCCTAGTCTGGCCTCAGTGCATAAGGATGAACTCAGTTCTTTTGCGACTTGATGTAGGGAGGTGTGTGTGTCTGTGTGTGTGTGTGTCTGTGTGTCTGTGTATTGTGCTACCATTTTCTGAGGTAGGGGAAGGCAGATAGAGGGAAGTGCATAAGAGGGAGAATAACTGGAAGATGACTCTTGAGGTTATGATCAGGATGTAAAGTGAATATATAAATTAAAAATAAATTTAAAAGTTAAAATAGAGTGTTGTGTTATAAGTATTCTTGTTATACAGCATTCCTAAAAAATATCAATATATTCTGAAAATCTTACACCATGTTTACTTTTATTACTTATTTTATTATTATTTATTCATTTTTCTCACTGGCCAACATCACATCACCTTTTTTTTTACATTTCTTTTTTTTTTTACTTTATTAATTTATTCTTGTTACATCTCAATGGTTATCCCATCCCTTGTATCTTCCCATTCTTCCCTCCCTCCCATTTTCCCCTTATTCCCCTACCCTATGACTATTCCTGAGGGAAATTACCTCCCCCTGTATATGCTCATAGGGTATCAAGTCTCTTCTTGGTAACCTGCTGTCCTTCCTCTGAGTGCCACCAGGTCTTCCCCTCCAGGAGACATGGTCAAAGGTGAGGCACCAGAGTATGTGAGAAAGTAATATCCCACTCTCCACTCTACTGTGGAGAGTGTTCTGTCCATTGTCTAGAGTGATTCATATCATGTGAAACTTTTTGTCTGTTCTTCCATCACTATGTATGTTATAAGGATTGAGCATTCTCACAGTAAAAACATGGAAAGTAAAGATTCTCACAAAGAAGTTCTGGAAGAGGTGTTTCTGTGTGTCTCTTCTGGCTTTGTACTCAGGAGTATAAAGGACCCTCTGTTTCAGTCTATCAGTGACTCTATTGATTGGTGGATTCCTCTTTCACCACAACCTGCAATCATTTGCAGTTATTCGTTAAACCACATAAACTGTGTGGACAGACTCTAAAGGACATTGTGCTGAATCACAAAATGAACTTCTGGAATCTGGCAATCAAAATTGTTTTCTTATCACAAACAACCATTGGAATTTTGGCAAATTTTTCTCTTTTGTTCTGCTATCTCGGTCTTTACTACAGAGAATGCAAACTGAAGCCCACAGATTTGATTCTCATGCATCTAATGGCAGCCAATGCCTTGATCATTCTCTCTGCAGGAGTTCCCCAAACAATGGCAGTCTGGGGATTGAAGAAGTTCTTGTCTGATTTTGGATGCAATTTCATAGTGTACATTCAACAAATTGCCCGGAGTGTGTCCATTGGAACCACATGTCTCTTGAGTGTCTTCCAGGCTGTCACCATCAGTCCTAGGAAATTGTGTTGGACAGATCATAAAGCCAAAGCTGAGAAGTACATTGGATGCTGCACACTTATTATCTGGGTCTTGTACTTGTTGATAAATTTCATTTTTCTTGTATATCCATTTAGTAAAAGCAATACAAAAAATGTGACAACAAAGCGAGATTTAGAATACTGTTCCATTGTAGGGATTGATCCAATTGGTGGGTCCCTCTATACAGCATTGGTGGTGTGTCCTGAAGTCTTCCTTTCTGGGCTCATTGCGTGGTCCAGTGGCTACATGATTGTCCTCCTGTTGAGACACAAACAGGTGGCTCAACACATCCGCAGCACTCATAATTCCAGCAGGACTTCCCCTGAGTCCAGAGCCACCCAGAACATCCTGTCCCTCGTGTCTCTCTTTCTGGGTTTTTATACTCTATCCTCCTTCTTAAGAGGCTGCATTGCTCTGTTGCCTAAACACAACTGGTGGCTAGTTAACATCACTCCCTTCATTTCTCTTTCTTTTCCCTCTTTTGGACCTTTTGTTATTATGAATCATTACTCTGTTATGCCCAGGTTCAGTTTCTTCCGGATAAGGAATAAACCGTCTTAATCATATTTTAATTATTTAAATGATATGTTTTGCCTTGTATCCACTGGTTGATTCACACTTTTTCCTCAAAAAGTTAATACAGTGACTTAAAGAGGGGGTTGGCACTTTCTGTTTGAAAGATTAGAAAGATGACCATACAAGTTTTCTACTTGGTGAATTAGGAATAGACAAAAGCTTCCATATTATTTGAGTCTCATTTCTGTCAACTTGCAGCTGTGAGAGTCTTCTTAATACCCACCTGATATGCAAAGGGGTCAGCAAGAATTCTGTCAATTATACTAAACTTCTTGTGGAGTCATCCAGGCAGGGCAGCTTGGATGCATATGGCTATCACAGCCAGTTTTAGGGGGCCAATATTCTACCTGTCAAAAACTGAAAACATGTGTGGCCATGAACTTGTTCTGTAGAAGGCTGTAGGACCATCACAGGAGTAATATTACCATAGAAGTAATATCTGTTACCTCATACAGATATCAATAGAAGATTGATTGTTTTAACATGATTTGAAGATCCTTTGCTAATATTTTAGTGAGAAATTTTTATCGACATGCTTATTGGATAATAACTTTATTTGTCATTGTTCTGTTCTTATCTGTTTGGCATCATGATAATGGTAATGTCAGCAAAAAGTACTTGGAGAAATTAATGCAGGTATTTTGGGGTCCGTTTTGAGATTTGTTGAAAAGCTAAAAATTGGAAGTATGATTAGATTGAAGTATTCAAATCCTGGGTCTATACCCAGTGAACTCCTTCTTATACCATAGAAATATTTGAATATGGATTATCCTTGCTGTTTTATTTATTGTAGCAATGAAATGGCATGTTCCTACATATACATAAACAGAAAAATCCAACTTAAATACTTTTCATATATAATGTGTACTATAACTTGACTACAGTGAAAGATAGAATCATAAGATGTATAGAAAAATTGATGTACTGATAATGCATAACATTAAGCCAGGTCACACAAACTCAGGAAGAAAAAAAGTACATATTCTCCGGTTGTTTTAAAGAAAGAGAATCCCAATCACGTAACCTTACTAATAAAGACTCAGGAGTTAGGATGCTGGAGTCAAATCCTACTAACTCAGAAAGGCAGAGAAAGCACCCAACTGAATTTACTACTCAGCTCATGTCCCAAATAGAAAGAACAGCTAGGTCACATGACATCCCAAGAGTAGAAAGCCAAAAGCTTAAAACCAAAGTGTTATTTATCTATCTCCATGCTGTCTTTTGTTTATAGTTTTCTTTAAATTATTTTATATTTGCATGTGTACATTTATATTATTACACATACATACAATAGATTACCTCTGTCAAGAAGAACCGTGACACGATCAGGAATTGTATAAGTGTTACACACTTAGTGTTTGGGCTATGTGTATTCGACAGCCCTGAAGAAGACATCTTTCCTATCTTGGTACATCAGAGTTTCTGAACGTAAATCAGTCTCCATCACATATTCTCATTATCTACTTATCACATTTATCTAGAGCTAAAACCATCTTAACACCTAAGCAATTAAGCTTTATTGTAAAACTAAGCTACTTGGTCTTCAACCCACTCAGAGTCTTGGGAATCCAACTCCCATTCTAACTGTCAATATGCTTAGAGATCTTCCACATATTTAGATATTGAGTATAATGTTGTGTGATGTAATCTCGGAGCTTATATATTGGTCCCATTATATGATGAGATTCATAATTTTGTGGAACTTATATGTTCTAATAGCAAAGAGCAAACATCAAATGGATACCATGCTATGGTGCTTTCCCCCCATCTTGGCAAAGCACATGACTGTCCAGATGGATAGAAGCTGTGACCCATTTTTCCTACCTGTCTATTGTACAATATATACGATCCCAATGAAAAACCACATCTCGTTCTTTACAGAAATAGACTAAAATAATTCTAAAATTCATGTGGCATCACAAAAGACCCCATTAGCCACAGCAACCAATATCAATGCTGGAGCGATTACCATTCCAATCTTAAGAAATACTATAAAGACATAATGATGAAATTATATGACATAACCATAAATAACAGATGTAAAAAAAAAGGACAAAATTGAAGACCCAGGCATGAGTACGTATACCTTCAGGCATTTAGTATTTGAAAAATGTGCCAAGAACTCATGATGGTTCAGAGATGCATTATCAACAAATGGCGCTGTGAAGACTAAATTTCCACAGTGAGGAAAATGACATTACTTTTGTATCGGCAAGTTTGCACAAAAATTAAATCCAAATGGAAAAGGGGCCCTAAACATGAGTGCCAAAACTTTAAACATGCTATAGTAAAATATTGACAGGAACTTACATGGTATAGCTCTATGGAAGTACTTTTTTATAGAGGTACTTTTGCTTAAGAATTAAGAAAAATTTTTTCCTTTTTCTTCATATATATTGTTCTTTGATGATTTTATATGTATACATATTTATACACATACATACTATTCCATTGACATCCTTCTCTGTTGCTGGTGTGATGCTTTCAAAATCAAAAGGTCCATCAAGGTGCAGTACTTCTTCTGCTCATTTGACAAGCACCACACCAAGAATCCAACAGGATCTGCGTGCCAGTCTGGGAATACTGAGATATCCATCCTCATTGAATGTCCACTTTAATGAAAACATGGATATCCAAGATATCAAAATTATAAAAATATTTAATACAATACATGTACATATTTGTGATTCTTAAGTTCATCTAATTTATTAATGGCCATATTAGCCATTAATGTTTTGGGATACTTCAATACCAGTGGTGACTTTGCATACGTAGTCAGTTAGGTATGTGCACAGGTTTGAGGAATCCAATTGACAAAGGCTTCCCCTGAGGGTCTATTGTACATAGAGGGGACACAGCTTCTTCTCTAAAGCCTGAAATATGCAAAGGAAGAGCCAGATGTTGGCTGGAGCAGACCTTTAGGGATGCTGCAGTTTCTGGTTATGAGAAACAAGTTTTCCCACACTAAGGGGCTAAGGTTAGATTCCAAGGCTGCTGTGTGCTTGATATTTAATGTTTTCCTTGAAATATCTTGTGTTCATCTTGCACAGGAGTGTTTGCTTCAACATTCCATTGATTTTGACTCATTTTATAATAGTCTATTATTACTATTATTGTTGTTGTTGTTGTTATTGTTACTATTACCATTATTATTTTTCGTTTCTGTTTTTCTGGAAAAGTCTAAATAAGATGCTATAAATCTTAATAAAATTGTTTTCCATAAAACATAGCTTTTGTAAGATACTCAGAACCCTTTCTGGATCTACTTTATTTTCTGACTCCTAATCTTAATCTAGGTCACAAAGGAACATACAAGACAATGCCTACATACTCAAAAGCAGACTCAAGAATTAAATAGAAAATATACCATATTTTTAAAGCTACTATCAGAATTATTATGCCGTTATCCATTGGTATTTCCTTCTGATACTTTTTATTCCTTGGAAACTTCATACATGTGTAATGAAGTAGGATCATCTATCTATGCCTAACTGCTCGCTCCAAATCTACCTGTATCTCTCCTAACATCTTCCCCCTCTAATTTATCAAAGCCAGCACCAGCAGTGTTCTGTTGTCTGAGAAGCAGATATGGGGTCAACAATGAATTTGACATGAGTACACACACACACACACACATACACACACACACACACACACACACACACACACACACACACAAGACACAGAGGATGGCACTAAGCTCAACAACTTTATTTTTTCCTTCAGCTTATTTGTCGGGTCAAAAGGTTTCAAGCAATATAAAAACTAGAATGTGATTGCATCCTATGTTTCTTCCAATCAGTGATTACAATAACACATGATTCTATACCTCATGTTTTGCAAATGAAAGAACAAATTACTCCCAAGAACCCACATACAAACCTATCTAAGCAACCTATTATATATTAACAAAATGTAAGCAGGCAAGATATGGTTTTCTCACATGGTTTTATTTACTACAAATGAGGGGGAAACGCAGGCTGTAACTTGTGGTTACAAAAAAGGATCCAATCATTTTATTATTCATCTTCAATGGTAATCTTATAAAAATGAACTCTTAAAAGAAAAAGAAATCTAACCTTTTATATAAAAAGCAAGCAACCATTTTTACTTTGAACCATCAGGATGCACATCTATATTCCTTAACGTTTCTTTAAATAATTTCAGAAATGAAAGTGCGAAAATGGGTATAAGAAATTGATCATCACTTTTGTCATCCACCCACCTTTAGCAATAGAGGCACATCATTGAGTTCTACTCAGGCTGCCATTCTTCCTGCTGTCTGACTTCAAAACATCCCTTGCACTACTATCAAAGTGTGCCTCTCCAACTTCAAATTGTTCCCCAAAATTTTATACAGTAAAGCCACTAACAAAACATCTTAATCTAAGTTCATTAATAATATACATCTATAAATTATTTCTAAGTACGGTGGTAGAATCATGACTCTGCTGAAGCAGAAATATTTGGACAAGATCAGTCACTAATATTCTATTTCCCATGAAAGCTCATTGGTTGGAAATTTGTTCTTTCTGAGCCCTTAATGGTGCCAAGATAGTTGATTCTGTCGGTTTTCTTGTGGTGCCCTTGACCCCTCTGACTCCTTTAATTCTTCATCCTGCTCCTTCACAGGATTCCCCAAGCCATGCATCATGTTAGGCTGTGGGTCTCAGCATCTGTTTCCATCAGTTGCTGGGTGAAACCTCCCTTATGATAATCATGCTAGGCTCCTGTCTCTACACATAATATAGGCAGGACAAATTATAGACCAAAGGTTTTGCAGCTGGGTTGAAGTGCCAAAACCTCTATTGGAAGTCTTTCCTGGTTAGAGAAGATGGCTAACTAAGGATCCATTTTATCCATTACTAGGTTTTACAGCAAAGTCACATTCATGGTGTCCTGGGAGTTTTCATTCCTCTTGGCTTCTAGAAAGTTTCAGAGATATGCCCCCATTCTAGTCTTCTCTCCCAGCACTCTCTAGGTCCACTTTTCCCTACCTGATACCTCTTGCTCCCAGTCCCAGTCTCAGTCCTGTCCAGCTTTCTTCTACATCCACACAAGATGTCTATCCTATGTCTTTTTTTTAAGAGTATAATTGGACTTAGGGTTCCACAAAGTTAGAGTATATACTGACAGACCAAAAGGATGGGGTCAGGAACAGTCAAGAGCTCACATTTTACTTCACAATTAGGAAGCAGAACAAGTATTCTGGGAATAACAGGAGTATTTTGAAACCTAAAATCGGGATCCAACAAAGATACACTTACTAATTCTTCCCACTCAGCTCTACCAATCAGGGAACAACTATACAAACATATGATCAAAAAGGTATCCTATTACTTTTTCTCAATGAAATTCAAGAATCCCCCATTGCTCCCTCTGTTACTTAGCTTCTATGATTCTGTGGATTGTTGACTAGTTATCCTTTATATTACACTACTATCCACTTATAAGTGATCACACACTATGTTTGTCTTCATGGGTATGGGTTACCTCATGCAGCAGCATCTTTCCTGTTTCAATCATTTGCCTGCAAATTTCATGATCCCATTTTTTGTGATAGCTGATTAATAAAGCACTGTATACATGAGCCACATTTTTGGTTTCCATTCTTCCGTTGAGGGGTATCTAGGTTGTTTCCAGTTTCTGGCTACCACAAATAAAGCTTGTATGCACATAGTTGAACAAATGTCACTGTAGCATTCTGGAACATATTTTCTCTATATGCTTGTGAGTCGAGTAGTTGTATCACAAGGTTAGATTTCTTTCCAATTTTTAAAGAAATTGCCAATTTGTTTTCAAACAGTAACCTTTTTTTCCATTCTATTTTCATGAAAGTTAGGCATTTCCTATTCGGTCAATTCTTTTCCTGATTCAACACTTTGTCTGCCTCTCAATTAGATATCACATTTAAACCTGGGTAATTCCTTCTACAAATTAAATTTACCTTCACTGTTTCCTATTAAAGGTGTGTGCTAAAGGTGTGTCTTCATTTCACCTAGGTCACACAGACCTACAAGGTATTTGGACATAATTGGCGTAGCCCATTGTGCTGGGTTAAAATTGCTCTACATGAACAAATAAAAATAAGATAGTGGTGGAAACACATAAAAATTTGTAATTATAAACTGAAGGATGCACTTGAATAAAACTGATATGCTTGTATAACATATACAGAGAATACTAACTATAACAGTGGTTATAAATATTTATAAAAGAACTAAGTTGATTTGTTTCTTTAAAAAAGTAAGTGAAGTCTATATCAATGGGATATATAGAGTTCAATTTCCTATGCATGTCACTCCAATGTTATTAACACCTTTCAGCGCCCTATTCAATTTTGAGGCTACTATAAGAACCCAATGCCATCCAAAATTCACTCTATTTTTGCAGATATGCACAAGGAACTCTTAAAAGTCCTTGTTAATTGACAACTGGAGAAAGTTTCATGAATAATTTTGTCTCCCAAAGCCAGCATTGTCATCACCACTACCGATGAAAAGAAAATTGTAGTTCTGCAGGGAGGTGAGGTCACAGTGACACAGACCTCACCCTCAGGTCTTGAGCTGGCTCTCTCAAAGCCCTGCTTATTAATGAGTCTGAGATGTGCTGAATGGAGTCACCACCCTGCAGAAGCAAGAATCCAGGTGAGTGCTTTGCTATCAGTCTGAGTGGCAGAGTCAGCAAAGAAGAGAGGACTTAGTATATGTTCAAGTTTGGTAGTGGGAGGTTGGTGTAGAAATAGATCCATGGAACTGACAGAGAAAGCATAGGATTAATTGCATACCTTAGAGGTGAATGGGAATGACATAAGTATTCCTAACTTTGTGACAGTTCCCGTTGGGTGTTGCTGTGATTTGATTTGCCAACTGTGGCTGAATGAGGTACTGTAGGACATTCCAGGCTGTTTGTAAAGGTGCTGAAGGACTATTTAATAAATCATTGTGATAATTCACCTTACCTTACATGACATGTCGAGTGTTATATAATAAATATGTTATATTTGGAGGACACATTCGTTGGATTCTTTACATTGGAGTTACACACCTGATAAAAGTAAAAACCTTGTCAGGTTTGTTTTCTATTTGTGACTGAACTTGTCAACCTATACATATAGTGAAAAAAACCAAACACATAATCTGTACCTTTGGCATAATCATTAGTCTGCTTTTGTTCTGTGAACCCTGTATAAATAAAGAGGCACCTACTTTTCCTTGTAGGAATAGGGTTTGTTGTCCTAAGTGTACTGACGGGCAGTCCAACACATTGTCCTATTTTGTACCATCGCTACTTTACACTAATGCATGGTATGTGAAATCAGTCAGTATCATTGTGCACAAATATTGTATGATTTATGTTTGGATGAAGTTCTCAAATGTAATTCCATGAATTTTATGTCCAGACCTCAAGTGCCACCAAAACTGCCATTCGAGGAAAACTTAAATCAAAATCAGTTCTTTGTGTTTTCTTTGTGACTTCATAACCATGCACCTCATGGAAATTTTACAAATGAAACATTACATGGAACACAGTAGAACAAAACAATAGGTTATAAATTCTTATTTCCTTGACAACAAATATTACTGTTGTTATTCTTAGCACTGGGGTTATTGACATGCAGGTTTGTACTTGTTCTTCCCAAGCAAATGGGATCAACGTTCTGCAGAACTTGTGGTCACATTCAGATAATGCAAAGATATAAGGTTCCTGACTTATTTACAAACAAGTACAAGGTTGTTATTTTTATTCCCTTTTTCCACTTGAGTTCATTTTTAAATTTTTTTCTTTTTAGTTAACTTGAAAGTAGCTGGTTTGTTTGCAAACTCTTTATATTTACATTTTGGGTTGATCCAATTATTTTTGTTCATTTTGTGCTCTTATCAACCTTAGCTGTTTTAAGCACATTATTTACCCTTCTACTCTCATATTATGTTTTATTTGTTTCCTCGCTGTGTCTCATACAAGCTCTGTGTCATCATCTAAGGAGCTGTATTAAAATATCATTGGATGAACACATGTTTATCCCACATAAACAAACATCTGTTATAACCATAATAAAAAAAATCTATGTTAAGACAGAATACAGGCTACTGATCTCTTTGGACCTGCGTTAATTCATTTAATAGAATACTTTCTATTTTGTTCAGTGTCCATTGCCTCTGCAGTGCCAACATGTAGAGAAAAGACAGCTAGTATCTAGTAGTCTGTAAGGTCTAAGAATATCTCCAAACGTGTTTTAACTTCTTCACAGCTGCTTCTGCCTAATGGAGAGATGGACGCACCAAAGAACATGTATGCACTTGATCTAGGCCCTCAACACACATGGAACGGATGCTCACTTTGATCTTCATGTGGGTCCCCTAATAAGTAGAGTGGCTTCTGTCTATGGACTCTGTTGCCTGCTGTCAATCACTTTGCCTTATCCAGGCTGCCTTGTCTGGCCTCAGTGGATGAGGATGAACTCAGTCCTTTTAGGACATGATACCAAGGTGTGTGTGTGTGTGTGTGTGTGTGTGTGTGTGTGTGTGTGTGTGTGTTCGTGTGTGTGTGTGTCCTTGGTGTTGGTGTTGTTGTGCTCCCCTACTCTAAGGGCAAAGGAACGACAGATAGGGGGAAGTGCATGAGAGGAAGAACCGGAAGATGACTATGGAGGAGGCTATGACCAGGAAGTAAAGTGAATACATAAATGAAAGATAAACTAAAAAACTAAAATAATTTCTTGTAATTATTAAAGTGTTCTTGTTATACAGCATTATTAGCAAATATCAATACATTCTGAATGTCTTACATCATGTTTGGTTTTACTGTTTATTTATTTATTATTTTCACTGGTCAACATCAAGTCAGCTTGAATGATTCATTTTGTGTAAAAGCTTTTGTCTCTTCTTGCATCATTATGCACATTGTAAGTCTTGAGCAGTGACACTATTAAAACATGGAAAGTAGCCATTCTCACAAAAAAGTTCTGGAAGAGGTGTTTTTACGCGTCTCTTCTGGCTTTGTATCCATGAGTATAAAGGACCCTCTGTTTCACTCTCTCAGGAGCTCCGTGGATTGGTGGATTCTTGTTTCACCACAACCTGCAATCATTTGCAACTGTACAATAAACCAGAGGAACTGTGTAGACATACTCTAAAGGAAATAGTGCTGAATCACGAAATGAACTTCTGGAATCTGGCAATCAACATTGTTTTCTTATTACAAACAACCACTGGAATTTTGGGAAATTTTTCTCTTTTGTTCTGCTATCTTGGTCTTTGCTACAGAGAATGCAAACTGAAGCCCACAGATTTGATTCTCATGCATCTAATGGCAGCCAATGCCCTGATCATTCTCTCTGCAGGAGTTCCCCACACAATGGCAGTTTGGGGGCTAAAGCATTTCTTGACTGATTATGGATGCACCTTCATATTATACATTCACCAAAGTGCACGGAGTGTGTCCATTGGAACCACATGTCTCTTGAGTGTCTTCCAGGCTGTCACCATCAAGCCTAGGAAATCGTTTTGGACAGATCATAAAAGCAAAGCTGAGAAGTACATTGGATGCTGCACACTTACTATCTGGGTTTTGTACTTGTTGATAAATTTCATTTTCCTTGTGTACCCATTTAGTAAAAGACATACAAAAAATGTGACAAGAAAGCGAGATTTTGAATATTGCTCCATTGTAGGGATTGCTCCAATTGGTGAGACCCTCTATGCAGCATTAGTGGTGTGTCCTGAAGTCTTCCTTTCTGGGCTCATTGCGTGGTCCAGTGGCTCCATAATTGTCCTGCTGTTGAGACACAAAAAGGTGGCTCAACACATCCGCAGCACTCATAATTCCAGCAGGACTTCCCCTGAGTCCAGAGCCACCCAGAACATCCTGTCCCTGGTCTCTATCTTTCTATGTTTTTATACTCTATCCTCCTTCTTAAGAGGCTGCATTGCTCTGCTGCCTAAACAAAACTGGTGGCTGGTGACCATCACTCCCTTCATTTCTCTTTGTTTTCCCTCTTTTGGACCTTTTGTTCTTATGAATCATTACTCTGTTATGCCCAGACTCAGTTTGTTCTGGATAAGGAAGAACCCCTTTTAATCATATTTTAATTATTTAAGTGATATAGTTTGCCTAGTGTCCACTGGTTAATTCACACTATATCCTCAAAATGCCAATACAGTGATTTAAATAAGTAAGTACCACTTTGTATTTTAAAGGTTAGAAAGATGACCATACAAGTTTTTCAGCTTATAGAACAACAAAACCTGAGATATTATTTGAGTCTCATTTCTGTCAACTTGCAGCTGTGAGAATCCTCTCTATGCCCAAATGATAAGCGAACGCAGCAGCAACTCTATCAAAAATATTAAACTTCTTCTGGCATTCATCCAGGCAGTGCAGCTTGGATGCATATGGCTACCACAGCCAGTTTTGGGGACCAACATTGTACCTGTAAGGAAACCTGAAACTATGTCTGACCATGAACTTGGTCTTGAGAAGACTGTACTACCGTCATAACTTCTAGAAACTTCATCAGTCCCATAGAAAATAAAAGTAATATCTGTTACCTCATGCAGATATCAATGCAAAAGAACAATTGTTCTGACATGATTTTGAAGATTATTTGCTATTATTTTAGTGAGAATTTTTTATCATCAGGCTTATTTGATAATAACTTTATTTGATATTGTTCTGTCTTTCTTGATTGGCATCATGATAATGCTAACTTCAACCCAAATTATTTGGACTACTTAATACAGCTATTAAAGAGGTCAGTTTTGGTGTTTGCTGAGAAGCTAAAAATTGCCACTATGATTAGACTGAAGTGTTCAAATGCTGGCCCTGTGCCCAGTGAACTCCATATGATATCATAGGAATATTTGAATATCGATTGTCATTGCTGCTTTATTTATTATAGCATTGAAATGGAGCCTTCATGCATATGCATGAACAGAGAAATCCAACATTAAACACTTTTCATATAGACAATGCACTATAATTTTACTACATTAAAAGGCATAATCATAGCATGTGTAAGAATATTGATGGACTGATAATGGATAACATTAAGCCAGGGCACCCAAACTCAGCAAGACAAAAACCTGCATGTTCTCCATTTATTTTAAGGAAAGAGAATGCCAGTCATTTAACTTTACAGCTACATCTCTAAATTATTTCTAAGTCTGGTAGTTGAATCATTAGTCAGCTCCAGCAGCAATGCTTGGAAAAGATCAATCACTAATATTGTATGTGCCAATGACACTGCCCAGGGAGAGGCTAGAAATCCCTATAGAGTTTTCATAAAACTCTATGATTATGTGGGAAGTGGTGATCATGAGCGCCACAAGCAAAATGAAACTCCACAAAAGCTTGAGGCTCTCAAAACACACAGCCCTCGGGGCTCTGCCTCTCAGATGCACACCCATAGCGACTATGCTAACAGGTGGCCTGCACTCCATTAGTTCTAAGCTGTTTTGCCTTTCCTCTTGCCTGGCCCCTAACAATAAGTTCCCCCTCATTTTTCTTTTTTATAAACCACTAAATATAATTAATGCTGTCATTAAATCTGTAAATATATGTACATCCATTGGAGTTGTAGAGCCCAAGAGTTGCTACAAGCCCTGAAGAGACATGTTCCCTCTCACTGAAGAATTTTAAGTTGCAATAGCTCATCAGAGAGGGGATGAGTCTGGAGAAAAACGTCAACATGTGTGAATAGATTTCTTTCTTTTAATCAATTTTCACTTCATATGTTAATGTAACTGACAACTGTATGTATGCATAAAATATACAGGCAATTTCCTCGGAGGGCAGAAGAAGGCATTGGATTCCATGGACCCTGAGTTACAGGTGACTGGGATACACTGTGTGGCTTCTGTAAATCAAATCCTTGTCCTCTACAAAAGCAGCAAGTGACCTTGTCTAAAGATCCACCTCTCCATTTCCTATACATAGTTATGGATCATAATATATTTCTTTTTTTTTTTTTACAGATCAGGAGGTATTTAGTGATAGAGATTCTATGTGTAATATAAGATACAATTTCCTCAAATATATCTGCTAGTATTTAAGTTTCTGAATTACACATCTAAGTAACGTTTGTATATTAAATTTATATTAGTTACACTTAATCAATTAGCTAATTAATCTTATGTGTTTGGGTGTTTGTCTACATGTATGTCCATGTAACAGATGCATGTCAGGGACTCATAGAGGCCAGAAAGGACCTCAGAGGTGCAGGAACTTGCATGAGAGGTGGCTGTGTGTCACCATGTGAGTGCTGATAAATAAACCCAGATCCCCCAGAAGATCAGTCGGTGCTCTTACAAACTGAGCCATCCATCTACCACATAGATTAGTTAGTTTTATAGACATACGACAAAAAATAGTTAATGAACAACTTGATAGACTTGCATTTGTTCATGGTTTTAGATGTGATGTAAAAAGTTCTGTGAGCCCGTGTGCTTGAGGAGAATACTAAGAGTATAGGAACCAGGCCCGACTGGGCTGCCTGCCTGTCTTGCTGTTCCATGTTCTGTTTCTAGCAGCTTCCATGTCTGTGTTTATCTTGGTTAACTAGTCATGTTTACTGCTGTGAGAACGCACCCCTCCCTTCCTTTAGACTTGGCCTCCTGTGTGCAATCACCACTTGAGGGATTTCACCTGGGAGGGGAATTCCTGTTTTGCTGCCTGTAAGAAGTCTCTTTGGAACTCTGGAAAGGAGAAGAATAAACCGCAGCCATGGCTGCTGCTGTGGCTGCTGCTCTCTTAGCACTAAGGACCCGCTGTGTTAATGTGTGTGTGTGTGTGTGTGTGTGTGTGTGTGTGTGTGTGTGTGTGTGTATGAGAGAGACAGAGAGAAGTACAGAGAGAGAGAGAGAGAGAGAGAGAGAAAGAGAGAGAGAGAGAGAGAGTTAAATCAGCAGTCCCTCGCCCTTGACTCGATACCACGGTGGCACGGGCACCACAAAGACAATAACTGTATGGACGAGGAGTCTCTTTGGCTTTTTGTTGATAGAAGATTGTAATAAGAAGAGATTGTGCATCATATATAACATCTGAAGTCACACAATACTGTCCTGTCTAAGATAGGAGGCAGATACACATTCTGTATTTTCTAAAAATTTTCATGCATTACTTGAGGAAAAAAACATTAAAAATATGCAACTGTTGGTTCTGTTTATTTTACTTTTTGTAATAAAATTAACTAGTTTATTTTCCTTACATCCCATTGAAGTTTCTCATCCTTCCTCTCCTCTCAGTCCTTCCTACCTCTTTCCACCCTGTCTACACCTCCATTTTTCCTAAGAAAACGAGAGGCCTCCAATGACTATCAACCAGCATCAGCACATCAAACTGCAGTAAGCTTAAGGGCATCCTCTCCCATTGAGGTAGAAAAGGCTACACAGTAGGAGGGTAATAGGAGGAAAGGGTCCCAAAAGCAGGCAATAGAGTCAGACACAGCCCTTTCTCTTACTATTAAGAACCACCCAAGAATCTCATGCTACACAATTTAGACAGATGTGCAGAAGGCCTTTGTCAGTCCCATAAAAGCTCATTGGTTGGAAATTCGTTCTTTCTGAGCCCCTAATGGTGCCAAGATAGTTGATTCTGTAGGTTTTTTTGTGGTGTCCTTGACCCCACTGACTCCTTTAATTCTTCATCCTAGTCCTTCACAGGATTCCCCAAGCAATGTGACATGTTAGGCTATGGGTCTCTGCATCTGTTTCCATCAGTTGCTGGGGAAACCTCCCTGATGATAATTATACTAGGATCCTGTCTCAGCACATCCTGTATGCAAGACAAATTGTAGGTCAAAGATTTTGTAGCTGGGTTGAAGTGCCAAAACGTCCATTGAAAGTCTTTCCTGATTAGAAAAAAATGGCTAATTAAGGCTCCATACCTTCTGGTACTAGGAGTCACCTTCATGGTTTCCTAGAAGTTTCCATTGCCCTTGACTTCTAGACTGTTTCTGACATGGGCTACCATT
The DNA here is from genome assembly GCF_964271855.1 of Acomys minous. Lineage (NCBI taxonomy): Eukaryota > Metazoa > Chordata > Mammalia > Rodentia > Muridae > Acomys > Acomys minous. Next base: position 13,165,494 of record NC_140502.1, read on the forward strand.
CTAGTCGTCTCTCCCTGTACTCTGTAGATCCATTTTTCCGCCACCTGATCCCTCTTGTTCCCATTCCCAGTCCCACTCCTGTCCAGCATCCTTCTCCATCCACCCAAGATGTCTATCCTGTATCTTTTTCTCAGTGAAATTCAAGAATCCCCCACTGCTTCCTCTGTTACTTAGCTTCTTTGACCCTGTGGGTTGCTGACTAGTTATCCTTTGTTCTACAGCTAATATCCACTTATAAGTGATCACACGCCATGATTGTTTTTATGGCTATGAGTTACCTCATGCAGCATGATCTTTACTTGTTCTCATAATTGGCCTGAAAATGCCATAATGCCATTGTTTGTAATTGCTGATTAATAAAGCACTGTATACATGAACTGCATTTTCAGTATCCATTCTTCAATTGAGGGGTATGTAGGTTGTTTCCAGTTACTGGCTACCACAAATAAAGCTCCTATGAACATAGTTGAACAAATATAATTGTAGCATGCTGGAACATATTTTCTGCATGCTAATGAGTGGGATAGCTGGATCATGAGGATAGATCAATTTCCAATATTTAAGAAACTGTAAATAGGTTTCCAACAGGAGCCTCTATTTCCTTACTAATTTCATGAAAGTTAGGCATTTCCTATTCTGTCAAATCTTTCTCTTATTCATCACTTTGTCTGCCTCTCAATTTGATATCACATTTAAACAGTGGTAATATCTTCTACAAATTACATTTATCTTCATTGTTTTCTACTAAAGGTATCTGCTAAAGGTGTGTCTGCATATCAGCTAGCTCACACAGCCTTACAAGGTATTTGGACATAATCAAAGTAGACATTTTGCTGGGTTAAAATTGCTCTTTAGGAACACATAAGCATGACACAGTGGTGGAAAGATACAAAAATTTGTAATTCTCAACTGAGGGGTGCACTTGAATAAAATTCACAGGCTGATATAAAATATACAAACAATACTAACTGTGAAAAATGTTATAAAATTTTTAAAGGAAATAAGTTGATTTGTATTTAAAGAGCAAATGAAGTCTATATTCAATGGAATATAAAGACTTCAATATCTTATGCATGTTACTCCAGTGTTACTAACACCTTCCAGTGACCCACTCAATTTTGAGACATCTTGAAAACTCAGTGCCTCCCCTAATCACTGTGTCTTTGGAGGTACTCACAAGGAAGTCTCAAAAGTCTTTGTCAATTGACAACCAAAGAAACTTTCATGATTAATTTTGTCTCCCAAAGCCAGCATTATGATCACCTCTACCGATGAAAAGAAAATTGCAGTTCTGCAGGGAGGTGAGGTCACAGTGACACAGACCTCGCCCTCAGGTCTTGAGCTGGCTCTCTCACAGCCCTGCTTATTAATGAGTCTGAGATATGCTGAATGGAGTCACCATCCTGCAGAAGCAAGAATCCAGGTGAGTACTTTGATATCAGTCTGAGTATCAGAGTCAGCAGAGAAGAGAGAACTTAGTATATGTTCAAGTTTGGTAGTGGGAAGTTGGTGTAGAAAAATTTCCATGGAACTCAGAGAGAAGGCATAGGAATAATTGCATACCTAAGAGGTGAGTGGGAATGACAGAAGTGTTTCTAACTTTGTCACATTTCCTGTTGGTTCTTACTGTGATTTGATTTGCCAACTGTGGCTGACTGAGGCTAAGACAGGACATTGCAAGCCATTTGTAAAGGTGCTGAAGGACTATTGTAATAAATCATTGTGAAAATTCACCTTAGCCTGCATGGCATGTAGTGTATCTTAGTAGTAGTAGTTCTTGGAGGAGGAGGAGGAAGAAGAAGAGAAAGAGGAGAAAGAATGAACTCATTATGATTTCATTCCCATATTGGACATTTAAATGGAAATATAAGAAACTCATAGTCCTAGATAGGTCAAGTATGTTATCTGTTTCCGGAGGTAAACATACTTTATTTCCCACCTTACTTATATTCTGCTTTTAGAGACATTAGTAACTGATTCTGTATTTAATAGTCATTGGTAAAATGACTCTTTTGAAGTCTCTTCCATGTGAACTTGGAAAGGTATCATGGAAGAGAACTTACATTGAAAGTATTGTGCAAGGATAGCTAAGACCAAATATGTCCCAACCTATCTCTCCTTGCTTAGTCATACTCTAAATGTAAGCAGAATCTGATTGACCAAAGCAAATGTTTCTGACTTTATAGCCCAGATGAAGAAACATTTAGTAAAAGATGTTTGGTTTTAGTATTTGTTAGTCCAAGAGGACTTGTTCAGATATTTTCTGTTTGTCTGGGGTCTTTTCAAACTATAAACACTGCCATTCTAAAAGCAGGCTGTTATATAACATTTTATATTTGAAGGACACATTCTTTGGATATTTTAAAATGGAGTTATAGGATGGACAATAATAAAATATATTCAGGTTGTATTTTCTATTTGTGAATGGACTTTTAAACCTAGACAGGTATTGAAAAAAAACAAGCACATAATCTGTACCGCTGAGATAATCATTAGTCTTCTTTTGTTCTGTGAAAACTGTACAAATAAAGAAGCACCTGCTTCTGCATTTAGGAATAGGGTTTGCTGCCCTAAGCGTGTTATCCACCTTAGGTGTACTGACGGGCAGTCCAACACATTGTCCACTTTTGTACCATCACTACTTTACACTACTAATGCATGGTATCTGAGCTCAGGCAGTATCTTTGTACACAAATATTGGATAATGTCTGTTGCAACAATGCTGTCAAATGTGATTCCATGAATTTTATGTGCAGAACGTAGCTACCACCAAAGCTGCCATTCAAGGAAAAACTTAAACCAATATCACATTCTTGTTTTCTTTGTGACTTCATAACCATACATCTCATGGATTTTCTCCAAGGGAAACATTACAGGGAACACAGCAGATTAAAGGAATAGATTATAAATTCTTCTTTCTTTGACAAAAAGTATGACTGTTGTTATTCTTAGCACTGGGGTTACTGGCATGCAGGTTTGCGTTTGTTCTGCCCACGCACATGGGATGAGTATTCTACAGAACTTGTGGGCACGGTCAGATAAAGCAAAGTCATGAGGTTCCTGGCTTATTCACAAACATGTACAAGGTTATTGCTCTTATTTTTTTTCACTTTTTGCTCCTTTTTTCTTTTCTTTTCTTTTTTGTTAATTAAAAGTAGCTGGTTTGTTTAAAAACTCTTTATATTTACAGTTTTGGCTGACCCAATTCTTTCATTTTTCTTTCTGCTCTTATTAACCTTATCTGTTTTAAGCACATTATTTATCCTTCTTCTCTCATGTTATGTTTTCTTTGTTTCCTCACCGTGTCTCATACAAGCTCTGTGTCATCGTCTAAGGAGCCACATGAAAATATCATTGGCTCAACACAGGTTTATCCCACATAAACAATCATCTGTTATCACCATAGGCAAAGAAACTACGTTAAGACAGAATGCAGGCTAGGGATCTTTGTGCGTCTGGATAAGTTCACTTAATAGAAAACTTCCAGTTTTGTTCAGTGCCTATTTCCTCCGCAGTGCCAAAACATAGAGAAAAGACAGCTAGTATCTGATAGTCTCTAAGGCCCCACAATATCTCCAAATGTGTTTTAACTTCTTCACAGCTGTCTCTGCCTTATGGAGAGATGGAAGCACCAACCAAAGAACACACATCTACTAGATCTAGGCCCTCAACACACATGTAACTGATGCCCAGTTTGATCTTCATATGGGTTCCTTAGTAAGTAGAATGGTTTCTACCTATAGACTCTGTTGTCTGCTTTCAATCACTTTGCCTTATCCAGGCTGCCTTGTCTGGCCTCAGTGGATGAGGATGAACTCAGTTCTTTTGGGACTTGATGTTCCGAGGTTGTGTGTGTGTGTGTGTGTGTGTGTGTGTGTGTGTGTGTGTGTGTGTTGTGCTCCCCTTTTCTGAGGGCAAGTGGAAGGCAGATAGGGGGAAGCGCATGAGAGGGAGGAACCTGGAAGACAACTATGGAGGTGGTTATGATCAGGATGTAAAGTGAATAAATAAATTAGAAATAAAATTTAAAATTAAAATAGTTTATAGTAATATAAGTTCTCTTGTTCTACAGCACTCCTAACAAATATCAATATATTCTGAATGTTTGCATCATGTTTGCTTTTATTATTATTTAATTTATTATTTTTTATTTTATTATTTATTTATTTATCATTCTCAACAGCAATTATCAAATCATCTTGAATGATTCTTTTGTGTGAAGCTTTTTGTCTCTTATCCATCACTATGTATATTAAAAGTATTGAGCATTTTCACAGTAAAAACATGGAAAGTAACCATCTCACAAAGAAGTTCTGGAAGAGGTGTTTTTATGTGTCTCCTTTGGCTTTGTACTCAGGAGTATAAAGGACCCTCTGTTTCTATGGAGTTATAGATTCTTCTTTCATCCCAAGCTGCAATCTTTTGCAGTTATACAATAAAACACATAAACTGTGTGGACGTATTGTAAAGGAAATTGTGCTAAATCAGAAGATGAACTTCTGGAATCTGACAATCAAAATTGTTTTCTTATCACAAACAAGCACTGGAATTTTGGGAAATTTTTCTCTTTTGTTCTGCTATCTCGCTCTTTACTACAGAGAATGCAAACTGAAGCCCACAGATTTGATTCTCATGCATCTAATGGCAGCCAATGCCCTGATCATTCTCTCTGCAGGAGTTCCCCAAACAATGGCAGTTTGGGGATGGAAGCAGTTCTTGACTGAATATGGATGCACCTTCATATTATACATTCACCAAAGTGCGCGGAGTGTGTCCATTGGAACCACATGTCTCTTGAGTGTCTTCCAGGCTGTCACCATCAATCCTAGGAAATCGTGTTGGTCAGATCACAAAGGAAAAGCTGAGAAGTACACTGGATGCTGCATATTTATAATCTGGATTTTGTACTTGTTGATAAATTTCATTTTCTTTGTGTACCCATTTAGCAAAAGAAATAGAAACAATTGGACAAGAAAGCGAAATTTTGAATACTGCTCCATTGTATGGAGTGATCAAATAAGTGATGCCATCTATACAGCATTAGTGGTGTGTCCTGAAGTCTTCCTTTCTGGGCTCATTGCGTGGTCCAGTGGCTACATGATTGTCCTCCTGTTCAGGCACAAACAGGTGGCTCAACACATCCGCAGCACTCCTAATTCCAGCAGAACTTCCCCTGAGTCCAGAGCCACCCAGAACATCCTGTCCCTCGTGTCTCTCTTTCTGGGTTTTTATACTCTATCCTCCTTCTTAAGAGGCTGCCTTGCTTTTTTGTCTAAACACAACTGGTGGCTGGTGAACATCACTCCCTTCATTTCTCTTTGTTTTCCCTCTTTTGGACCTTTTGTTCTTATGAATCATTACTCTGTTATGCCCAGACTCAGTTTGTTCTGGATAAGGAATAAACCCTCTTAATCATATTATAATTCTTTAAGTGATATATTTTGCTTTGTATCCGCTGGTTGATTCACACTCTTTCCTCAAAAGTCAATACAGTGACTTGAATAGGGGGTTGGCACTTTCTGTTTGAAAGATTAGAAAAATAACTATACAAGTTTTTCTACTTGTTGACTTAGGAACAGACAAAAGCTTCCATATCATTTGAGTCTCATTTCTGTCAACTTGCAGACGTGAGAGTCTTCTCAATTCCCACCTGATATGCAAAGGGGTCAGGAAGAATACTGTCAATAATACTAAACTTCTTGTGGGGTTCATCTAGGCAGTGCAGCTTGGAGGCATATGGCTATCACAGCCAGTTTTAGGGGACCAACATTCCACCTGTAAGGAAAACTAAAACCATGTGTGGCCATGAACTTATTCTGCAGAGGCTGTAGTATCATCACAAGAGTAATATCACCATAAGAGTAATATCAGTTACCTCATACAGATATCAATCCAAAGACTGATTGTATTAACATGATTTTAAGGCTTGTTTGCTGATATTGTAGTGAGAATTTTTTATCTACAGGCTTATTTGATAAGAACTTCATTTGTCACTGTTCTGTCCTTATCTGTTTGGCATCATGATAATGATAAAGTCAGCAAAAGGTATTTGGAGAAATTAATACAGCTATTTTGGGGGTCAGTTTGAGGTTTGTTGAAAAGCTAAAAATTGGAAGTATGATTAGATTGAAGTATTTGAATCATGGGCCTATACCCAGTGAACTGCATCTCATACCATAGAAATATATGAATATGGATTGTCCTTGCTGTTTTATTTATTGTAGCAATGAAATGGTGTCTTCCTACATATACATAAACAGATAAATCCAACATTAAATACTTTTCATATATAATGTGTACTATAACTCGACTACAGTGAAAGATAGAATCATGAGGTGTGTAGAAAAATTGATGGACTGATAATGCATAACATTAAGCCAGGTCACACAAACTCATGAAGAAAAAGATTACATGTTCTCTGGTTGTTTCAAAGAAAGAGAATCCCAATCACTACATTTTACCAATTAAGACTCAGGAGCTAGGATGATGGAGTAAAATCCTACTAACTCAGAAATGCAGACAAAGCACCCAACTAATTTACTATTCAGCTCATGTCCCAGATGGAAAAGGCCAGCTAGGTCACATGACATGCCAAGAGTCGAAAGCCAAAAGCTTAAAACCCAAGAGTTATTTCTCCGTCTCCATGCTGTCTTTTGTTTATAGTTTTCCAGAAATTATTTTATATGTGTACGTATACATTTATATTATTACACATATATACAATAGATTACCTATGGCAAGAAAAACCGTGACACAATCAGGAATTATATAAATGTTACTTCTTAGTGTTTGGGCTATGCGTATTCGACAGCCCTGAAGAAGACATCTTTCCTATCTTGGTGCATAGGAATTTCTGAACGTAAATCAATCTCCATCACATAGTTTCAGTATCCACTTCTCACATTTATCTAGAGCTAAAACCGTCTTAACCCAGAAGGGCTTAAGCTTCATTGTAAAACTAAGCTACCTGGTCTTCAATCGCCTCCGAGACTTGGGAATTCACTTCCGATTCTAACTGTCAATATGCCTAGAGCTCTTCCAGATATTTAGATGTAGAATATAATGTTGTGTGATGTAATGTCTGAGCTTATACTTGGAAGTATCAATATGGGACAGGAGTCATTATTTTGTGTAATTCATATGTTGTTATAGCGAAGATTAAATGGATACCAGGCTATGCTTCTTTCTCCCCTTATTGACATAGCAGATGACTGTCCAGATGGATAGAAGCTGTAACCCATTTCCCCCCTATTTTACACATTTAATATATATAATCCCAGTGAAAAAGCACATCTCATTCCCTACAGAAATAAACAAAAATAATTCTAAAATTTATATAGCTTCGAAAAAGATCCTAGTTAGCCAGAGCAATCAGTATCAATGCTAGAGCGATCACCATTCCAATCTTAAGAAATACTGTAAAGACATAATGATGAAATTGTATGGCATTACCATAAATACATAGATGTAAACAAAAGGACAAAATAGAAGACCCAGACATAAGTACATATACCTTCAGCCATTTAGTATTTGAAAAATGTGCGAGGAACTCATGATAGATCAAAAAAAGCTTGGTCAGCAATTGGTGTTGTGAAAATTGAATTTCCACAGTGAGGAAAACGACATGAGTTTGCTCAAAAATTAATTCCAAATTGAGAAAGGCCCCTAAACATGGATGCCAAAACTTTTAAAATGATGTAAGAAAATACAGACAGGAAATTACACGGTATAGCTGTATGGAAGAACTTTGTGAACAGAGAGAGTTTTGCTGAAGAATTAAGAAAAATTTTATTTTTTTATTTTTTTACATTTTTATTAATTTATTCTCGTAACATCTCAAGGGTTATCCCATCCCTATTAAAAAAATAAAATTAAATTAAATTAAATAATTGAAAAAAGAGAACTATGCTAAGAATAGAAGAAAAGCGTTGATTTATCTAAAGAAAGATTTTCTTAGAATATGATAGCTTTCTTAATTAAATCTATAAGACAAGAAAGATTATTAAAAATACAACCACTGTAAAAGTCAAACGTGCTCATGACAAAGATGCTTGCCTTGTAAGTCATGTTTTAAAGACATGATGTGCTATGATGAAAGATGCTACAGTTTTACGCAAATAAAATTATATTTTGGAAGCCTTCCATGGAAAAATGGGAATACAAACATATATTTAATTATAAATTCAAACAAAATAAAAGAATTAAGAAAAAAGCATTTTTCTATTTCTTGGTGTAAATTATGCTTTGATGATTTCATATGTATACATACTTAAAATACATATATATTGTCCTATTGACATTCTGTTCTGTTGCTGCTGTGATGCTTTCAAAATTAAAAGGTCCATCAATGTGTGGTAGTTTTCAAGTCACTTGACAAGCACCACACCAGGAATCCAAAAGGATCTGCATGCCAGTCTGGGAATTCTGAGATATCCATCCTCATAGAATGTCCAATCAATGAAAACATGGATATTCAATATATCAAAGTTATAAATATATTTAATACAATATATATACATATTAGTGATTCTTAAGTACTCCTAATTTATTAATGGCCGCATTAACCATTAATACTTTGGAAGATTTCAGTAACAGTGCTGACTTTGCACAATGCCCACTTAACATGTGCACATTTGAGGAATCCAATTGACAAAGGCTTCCGCTGAGGGTCGATTGTATATAGAGGGGACACAGCTTCTGCTCTAAAGACAGAAATATGCAATGGAAGAGCCAGGTGTTGGCTGGAGCAGGCCTTAAGGGTGCTGCCGTTTCTGATTATCAGAAATATCATTTTTTTTTGCACACCATAAAACTAAGGTTAAACTCCAAGAATGCTGCGTGATAAACATTTGATGTTTTCCTTGAAATATCTTGTGTTCATTTGGGCAGGATTGTTTGCTTTAGCTTCTCATTGACTTTGCCTCATTTTATGATAGAGGATGATGATGATGATGATGATGATGATGATGATGATTATAACTATTACCATTATTATTTCTTCATTTCTCCTTTCTGGAAAATTCTAAATAAGATGCTATGAACCTTAATAAAATTGTTTTCCATAAAATATAGCTTTTGTAAGACACTCGGATCATCTTCTGTATCTGCTTTACTTTCTGACTCCTAATCTTGATCTAGGTCACACAGGAACATCAAGACAATGCCTACATACCCAAAAACAGACTCAAGAATTAAATTTCTAAAAAACCACATTTTTAAACCTACTATATAGAATTATTATATCATTATCCATAGATATTACCTTCTGATACTTTTTATTCTTTGGAAACTTCATACATGTGTATAATGAAATATGATCATCTATCTATGCCTAATTGCTCCCTCCTAATTCTACCTGTATCTCTCCTAACATCTTCCCTCCCAATTTTATCAAATCCAGCTCCAACAGTGTTCTGTTACCTGAGAAACAGATATGACATCAACAATGAATGTGACATGAGTACACACATACACACACAGAGAGAGAGACAGGGAGAGAGAGAGAAAGAGAGAGAGAGAGAGAGAGAGAGAGAGAGAGAGAGAGAGAGAGAGAAGACACAGAGGATGACACTAAGCTCAACAACTTTATTTTTTCCCTATCATGGCAAAAGGTTTCAAGCAATATAAAAATTACAACGTGATTGCATCCTATGTTTCTTCAAATCAACAATTACAAGGAGACATGATCCATATTCTTATGTATTGCAAGTGAGAGAACAAATTATTCCCAAGAACCCACATACAACCCTACCTAAGCAACTTATTATATATTAAGAAAATGTAAGCAGGCAAGATATGCTTCTCTCACATGGTTTTATTTACTACAAATATGGGAAAATGCATACTGTATTTTGTGGTTACAAAAGAGGATCCAATCATTTTATTATTCACTTTAAAATGTAGTCTAAAAATGAGCTCTTAAAAGTACAAAAAAATCTAAACTTTCTGGGCATGTTGGTGCACGCCTTTAATCCCAGCCCTTGGAAGGCAGAGGCAGGTGGATCTCTGTGAGTTCAAATCCAGCCTGGTCTACAAAGCAAGTCCAGGACAGTCAAGGCTATACAGAGAAACCCTGTCTTGGAAAACCAAAAAAAGAAGAAAAAATCTAAACTTTCATATAAAAAGCAATCAGCCATTTTTACTTTAAAACATCTGGATGCACATCTGTATCCTTTGACATTTCTTTAAATACTTTCAGAAATCAAAGGGCAAAATTGGGTACAAGAAATTGATAATCATTTTTGTCATCCACCCACCTTTAGCAAGGAAGGCACATTAGCAAGTGCTAGTCTGCCTGCCATTCTTCCTGCTGTCTGACCTCAAAAACATCCCTTGCACTACAATCAAGAGTGTGCCTCTCCAACTTCAAATTGTTCCCCAAAATTTTACACAGGAAAGTCACTAACAAAACTTCTTCACTTAACTTTATTAAAATCTACGTCTCTAAAATATTTCTAAGTGTGGTCGTACACTCATTGGTCTGCTGCAGCAGAAAGACCTTTCAATGATCAATCACTACTATTCTATGTCACAGGAAAGCTCATTGGTTGGAAATTCATTCTTTCTGAGCCCTTAATGGTGCCAAGGTAGTAGATTCTGTAGGTTTAGTTGTGGTGTCCTTGACCCCTCTGACTCCTTTAATTCTTCATCCTACTCCTTCACAGGATTCCCCAAGCCATGCATCATGTTAGGCTGTGGGTCTCTGCATCTGTTTCCATCAGTTGCTGGGTGAAACCTCTCTGATGATAATTATACTAGGCTCCTGTCTCTGCACATCCTGTTGGCAGGACAAATTGTAGATCCAAGATTTTGCAGCTGGGTTGAAGTGCCAAAACCTCTATTGGAAGTCTTTCCTGGTTAGAGAAGATGGCTAATTAAGGATCCATATTCTCCATTACTATGAGTTATAGCTAAAGTCACTGTCATGGTGTCCAGGGAGTTTCTATTGCCCTTGGCTTCCAGACTGTTTCAGTGATGGTCCCCCATTCTAGTCTCCTCTCCCTGTACTCTCTAAATCCATCTCTCCACTACCTGACCCCTCTTCTCCCATTCCCACTCCCACCCATGTCCAGGATCCTTCTCCATCCACCCATGATGTCGATCCTCTTTCTTGTTCTCAGTGAAATTCAAGAAAACCACACTGCCCCCGCCTCTGTTACTTAGCTTCTTTGACTCTGTGGGTTGCTGACTAGTTATCCTTTATTTTACAGCTAACATCCACTTATGAGTGATCACACACCATGTTTGTCCTTATGGGTGTGGGTTACCTCATTCATCATGATCTTTCCTTGTTTCAGTCATTTGCCTGTTAATTTCACGATGCCATTGTTTGTGATAGCTGATTAATAAAGCACTGTATACATGAACCACATTTTCTGTATTCATTCTTCAGTTCAGGGATATCTAGGGTGTTTCCAGTTTCAGGCATTCACAAATAAAGCTCCTAAGCACATACTTGAACAGATATCATTGTAGCATGCTGGACCATATTTTGTGCATATGCTTATGAGTGATATAGCTGTATCATGAGGTTAGATCTATTTCCAATTTTTAAAGAAACTGCCAAATTGATTTCCAACTATAGCCTGTGTTTCCTTTCTATTTTCTTGAAAGTTAGGCATTGCCTATTCTGGCACATCTTTCTCTGTCTGATTCATCACTTTGTCTGCCTCTCAATTAGATATCACATTTAAACATGGGTAATTTCTTATACAAATTAAATTGACCTTCACTGAAATGTGTGTCTGCATTTCACCTAGGGCACACAGACCTACAAGGTATCTGGGCATAATTGGAGTAGCCCATTGTGCTGGGTTCAAATTACTCTACAGGAACAAATAAAAATAAGATAGTGCTGGAAAGATACAAAACTTTGTCATTGTAAACTGAAGGGTGCACTTGAATAAAACTCATATGCTTATATAAAATATACAAAGAATACTAATTATAACAGTTGTTATAAATATTTTTAGAAGAACTAAGTTGATTTGCGTTAAAAAGTAAGTGAAGTCTATATACAATGGGATATAAAGAGTTCAATTTCCTATGCATGTTACTCCAATGTTACTAACACCTTCCAGTGCCCCATTCAAATTTGAGGCACCTTAAAAACACAATGCTTTCCCAGATACACTGCATCTTTGGAGGTACCCACCAGGAACTCTTAAAAGTTTTTGTTAATTGACAACTGGAGAAAGTTCATGAATAATTCTGTCTCCCAAAGCCAGCATTGTCATCACCACTACAGATGAAAAGAAAATTGCAGTTCTGCAGGGAGGTGAGGTCACAGTGACACAGAACTCGCTCTCAGGTCTTGAGCTGGCTCTCTCACAGCCCTGCTTATTAATGAGTCTGAGATGTGCTGAATGGAGTCACCATCCTGCAGAAGCAAGAATCCAGGGGAGTGCTTTGCTATCAGTCTGAGTGGCAGAGTCAGTAGAGAAGAGAGGACTTAGTATATGTTCAAGTTTCGTAGTGGGAAGTTGGTGTAGGTAAAGATTCATAGCACTGAGAGAGAAGACACAGGAGTAACTACATAACTAAGAGGTGAGTGGAAATGGCAGGAGTTTTCCTAACTTTGTTCCAGCTCCTGATGGTTCTTGCTGTGATATAATTTGCTAATTGTGGCTGACTGAGGTGACAACAAGACATTGCAGACCATTTGTAACGGTGCTGATGAACTATTGTAGTAAATCATTGTGCTTATTCACTTTACCTTAAATGAGATTTAGTGTATCATCAAAGCAGTAGTAGTAGCTGTCATAGGAGAGGGAGGAGGAAGAAGAGGAGAGAGGTGTGAACTCATCATGATTTCATTCCCATAGTGGACATTTAAATGGAATTATAAGAAGCTGACAGTCCTGGGTAGGTCATGTATATTATCTGCTTCTGGATTCAAATGTATATTTATTTGACATCTCACTTATCTTCTGGTTTTAGAGCCATTAGTAACTGAATCTGTATTTAATGGTCATTGATACAATGACAGATTTGAAGCCTCTTCCATCTGAATTTGGAAAGGTATGGTCATATTGTAAGTATTGGGCTATCATAGTTAAGAGCAAATATGTCCCGACTTACCTCTCCTCGGTTAGTCATACTCTCAATGTAAGCCGAATTTGATTGACCAAAGTAATTGTTTCTGATTTTACAGCACAGATGATGAGACATTTAGTAAAATATGTTTGGTGTTAGCATTTGCCATTCCTAAGAAGCCTGGCTCAGATATTTTCTGTTTGTCTGGAGTGCTTTCAAACTGTAAACAAGCAGGCTGTTATATAACAAATATGTTATATTTGGAGGACACATTCTTTAGAATCTTTAAATTGGAGTAATAGGACTGATGAAAGTAAAGTCCTTTCAGGTTGTATATTCTATTTGTGACTGAGCTTGTAAACCTAGATATATAGTGAAAAAAAAAACCAAACACATAATCTGCACCTTTTGGATAAGGCTTGGTCTCCTTTTGTTCTGTGAACACTGTATAAATAAAGAAGCGCCATGATGGAAGTCATTCAATGTTTCAGAAGCAGTCTGAATGACAGTCAGTCAGACACGCAGAAGTGATCTGACTGCTACTCACTCAGAGGTGCAAGAGCCACTGACCATCAGGTCTGACTCGCTTTCCTCACTGACTCCTTATACCCTCTGCTGATCACACTGTCCGCAGTGAACAAACCAGTCTGGAAGGGCCCCAAACATTCAAGGGCATCTCACATTAATTAAAAGGATTTCAGCCAGCTCACCATCCTACTCATGTTAACTTCTACAGATACCAAGCCTTATAGACAATTTTCTTCTAGTTCTTGACTGGCTTGTTGACTGTCCTTGCGTGGCGTATCAGCATGTAACAATGGTGCCCTTTCTTGGATTCTTTGTTTTGGTCTAGTACTAATTCACAGTTGCTTCTGCTGGCTTCTACAGGGGGGGTCTCACCCTACCTTTCCTTGAAGGAATTAGATTTGCTGTCCTAAGAGTGTTCTCCAACTTATGTGTACTAATGGACAGTCCTCTTTTGTACCATCACTACTTTAGACTCTTTCATGGTATTTGAGCACAGTCAGTATCATTGTGCACAAATATTGGATGATGTCTGTTGGGATAATGCTCTCAAATGTTATTCCATGAAATTTATGTACAGACCTCAGCTGCCACCAAAACTTCCATTCTAGGAAAACTTAAATCAAAATCACTTTCTTGTTTTCTTGGTGACTTCATAACCATACATCTCACAGAAATTTTCCAAGTGAAACATCACATGGAACACAGTAGAATAAAACAATAGTGTAAGACTTGTCAGGAGTCTACAAGTTTATATAATTTTATGATGTGTATTTTGATTAATTAATCATGAATTATATATGGGCACATGTATTTGATAACATGTTTATGCACCTAAGAGAACACTGGATTATAAATTCTTCCTTCTTTGACAAAAAAATTACTGTTGTTATCCTTAGCACTGGTTTGTTCTTAGCATGTAGGTTTGTATTTTTTCTTCCTAAGCAGATGTGACCAGTATTCTACAAAGTTTGCAGTCACATTCAGATAATGAGGAGTTATAAGGCTCTTGGTCAATTTACAAAAATGTACAAGATTCTTTTTATTCCTTTTTTTCTTTCACCCATTGGTCATTTTTCATTTTCTTTTGTTTTAGTTAACATAAAAGTAGCTAGTTTCTTTAAAACCTCATTATATTTAGTGCTTTGGTTGATCTAACTCTTTTTCTTTTCACTTTTGCTCCTATTAACCTTATCTGTTTTAAGCACATTACTTATTCTTCTACTCTCATATTACATTTTCTTTGTTTTCTCATACCCTCTCATGCAAGCTCTTTGTAACCATCTAACGAGCTGTATCACGATTTCTTTGGCTCAACACATGTTTATCCCACATAAACAAATATCTGTTATAACTATAAGAAAAGAAACTACGTTAAGACAGAATATAGGCTAATGATCTCTTTGGACCTGGGTTAATACACTTAATAGTATACTTTCTATTTTGTTCAGTATCCATTGCCTCTGCAGTACCAACACATAGAGAAAAGACAGCTATTATCTGATAGCCTCTATGGTCTCAGAATATCTCCAAACATGTTTTAACTTCTTCACAGCTGCTTCTGCCTTATGGAGAGATGGAAGCACCAACCAAAGAACACTCATCTACTAGATCTAGGCCCTCAACACACATGTGATGGATGCTCAGTTTGCTCTTCATGTGGGTCCCCTAGTAAGTAGAGTGGCTTCTGTCTATGGACTCTGTTGCCTGCTTTCAATCACTTTGCCTTATCCACGCTGTGTGTGTGTGTGTGTGTGTGTGTGTGTGTGTGTGTGTGTGTTGTGCTCCCCTTCTCTGAGGGCAACTGGAAGGCAGATAGGGGGAAGCGCATGAGAGAGAGAACACCTGGAAGACAACTATGGAGGTAGTTATAATCAGGATGTAAAGTGAATAAATAAATTAAAAATAAAATTTAAAATTAAAATAGTTTGTAGTATTGTAAGTTCTTTTGTGCTACAGCACTCCTAACAAATATCAATATATTCTGAATGTTTGCATCATGTTTGCTTTTATTATTCTTTATTTTATTATTCTTTATTTTATTATTTATTTATTTATTTATTTCACTGGCAATTATCAAATCATCTTGAATGATTCTTTTGTATGAAACTTTTTGTCTCTTATCCATCACTATGTATGTTAAAATTATTCAGCATTTTCACAGTAAAAAAAATGGAAAGTAATCATTCTCACAAACAGGTTCTGGAAGAAGTGTTTTTATGTCTCTCTTCTGGCTTTGTACTCAGGAGTATAAAGCACCCTCTGTTTCAGTCTCTCAGTAGCTCGATGGATTGATAGATTCTTCTTTCACCCCAAGCTGCAATCTTTTGCAGTTATTCATTAAACCACATAAACTGTGTGGGCAGACTCTAAAGGAAACTGTGCTAAATCACAAAATGAACTTCTGGAATCTGATAATCAAAACTGTTTTCTTATCACAAACAACCACTGGAACTTTGGGAAATTTTTCTCTTTTGTTCTGCTATCTTGGTCTTTACTACAGAGAATGCAAACTGAAGCCCACAGATTTGATTCTCATGCATCTAATGGCAGCCAATGCCCTGATCATTCTCTCTGCAGGAGTTCCCCACACAATGGCAGTTTGGGGATGGAAGCAGTTCTTGACTGAATTTGGATGCAATTTCATAGTGTACATTCAACAAAGTGCGCGGAGTGTATCCATTGGAACCACATGTCTCTTGAGTGTCTTCCAGGCTGTCACCATCAATCCTAGGAAATCGTGTTGGTCAGATCACAAAGGAAAAGCTGAGAAATACACAGGATGCTGCATATTTATTATCTGGGTTGTGTACTTGTTGATAAATTTCATTTTCCTTGTGTACCCATTTAGCAAAAGAAACACAAACAATGGGACAAGAAAGCGAAATTTTGAATACTGCTCCATTGTGTGGAGTGATCAAATAAGTGATGCCCTCTATGCAGCGTTGGTGGTGTGTCCTGAAGTCGTCCTCTCTGGACTCATTGCATGGTCCATTGGCTTCATGATTGTCCTGCTGTTCAGGCACAAACAGGTGGCTCAACACATCCGCAGCACTCCTAATTCCAGCAGAACTTCCCCTGAGTCCAGAGCCACCCAGAACATCCTGTCCCTCATGTCTCTCTTTCTGGGTTTTTATACTCTATCCTCCTTCTTAAGAGGCTGCCTTGCTTTTTTGTCTATACACAACTGGTGGCTGGTGAACATCACTCCCTTCATTTCTCTTAGTTTTCCCTCTTTTGGACCTTTTGTTCTTATGAATCATTACTCTGTTATGCCCAGACTCAGCTTGTTCCGGATAAGGAATAAACCCTCTTAATCATATTTTAATTATTTAAGTGATATGTTTTGCTTTGTATCAACTGGTTGATTCACACTCTTTCCTCAAAAGTCAATAGTGACTTGAATAGGGGGTTGGCACATTCTGTTTGAAAGATTAGAAAAAAAACTATACAAGTTTTTCTACTTGTTTAATTAGGATCATACAAGAGCTTCCATATCATTTGAGTCTCATTTCTGTCAACTTGCAGACATTAGAGTCTTCTCAATTCCCACCTGATATGCAAAGGGGTCAGCAAGAATTCTGTCAATAATACTAAACTTCTTGTGGGGTTCATCCAGGCAGGGCAGCTTGGATGCATATGGCTATCACAGCCGGTTTTAGGGGACCAACATTCCACCTGTAAAGAAAATTGAAACCATGTGTGGCCATGAACTTATTCTGCAGAGGCTGTAGTATCATCACAAGAGTAATATCACCATAAGAGTAATATCTCATACCTCATACAGATATCAATCCAAAGAATGATTGTATTAACATGATTTTGAAGCTTGTTTGCTGATATTGTAGTGAGAATTTTTTTATCTACATGCTTATTTGATAACAACTTTATTTGTCACTGTTCTGTCCTTATCTGTTGGGCATCATGATAATGCTAACGTCAGCAAAAGGTATTTGGAGAAATTAATACAGCTATTTTGGGGGTCAGTTTGAGGTTTGTTGAAAAGCTAAAAATTGGAAGTATGATTAGATGGAAGTATTCGAATCATGGGCCTATACCCAGTGAACTCCATCTCATACCATAGAAATATATGAATATAAATTATCCTTGCTGTTTTATTTATTGTAGCAATGAAATGGTGTCTTCCTATATATACATAAACAGATAAATCCAACATTAAATACTTTTCGTATATAATGTGTACTATAACTCGACTACAGTGAAAGGTAGAATCATGATGTGTGTAGAAAAGTTGATGAACTGATAATGCATAACATTAAGCCAGGTCACACAAACTCAGGAGGAAAAAGGGTACATGTTCTCCGGTTGTTTTAAAGAAAGAGAATCCCAATCACTACATTTTACCAATTAAGACTCAGGAGCTAGGATGCTGGAGTAAAATCCTACTCACTCAGAAATGCAGACAATGCACCCACTACTTTACTATTCAGCTCATGTCCCAGATGGAAAAGGCCAGCTAGGTCACATGACATGCCAAGGGTAGAAAGCCGAAAGCCCAAAACCAAAGTGTTATTTCTCCGTCTCCATGCTGTCTTTTGTTTATAGTTTTCCAGAAATTATTTTATATGTGTACATATACATTTATATTATTACACATATATACAATAGATTACCTATGGCAAGAAAAACCGTGACACAGTCAGGAATTATATAAATGTTACTTCTTAGTGTTTGGGCTATGCGTATTCGACAGCCCTGAAGAACACATCTTTCCTATCTTGGTGCATAGGAATTTCTGAATGTAAATCAATCTCCATCACATAGTTTCAGTATCCACTTCTCACATTTATCTAGAGCTAAAACCGTCTTAACCCAGAAGGGCTTAAGCTTCATTGTAAAACTAAGCTACCTGGTCTTCAATCGCCTCCGAGACTTGGGAATTCAATTCCGATTCTAACTGTCAATATGCCTAGAGCTCTTCCAGATATTTAGATGTAGAATATAATGGTGTGTGATGTAATGTCTGAGCTTATACTGGGAAGTATCAATATGGGACAAGATTCATTATTTTGTGTAATTCATATGTTGTTATAGCGAAGATTAAATGGATACCAGGCTATGCTTCTTTCTCCCCTTATTGACATAGCAGATGACTGTCCAGATGGATAGAAGCTGTAACCCATTTCCCCCCTATTTTACACATTTAATATATATAATCCCAGTGAAAAAGCACATCTCATTCCCTACAGAAATAAACAAAAATAATTTTAAAATTTGTATGGCTTCTAAAAGGCCCTAGTTAGTCAGAGCAATCAGTATCAATGCAGGAGCGATTACCATTCCAATCTTAAGAAATACTGTAAAGACATAATGATGAAATTGTATGGCATTACCATAAATACATAGATGTAAACAAAAGGACAAAATAGAAGACCCAGACATAAGTACATATACCTTCAGCCATTTAGTATTTGAAAAATGTGCGAGGAACTCATGATAGATCAAAAAAAGCTTGGTCAGCAATTGGTGTTGTGAAAATTGAATTTCCACAGTGAGGAAAACGACATGAGTTTGCTCAAAAATTAATTCCAAATTGAGAAAGGCCCCTAAACATGGATGCCAAAACTTTTAAAATGATGTAAGAAAATATAGACAGGAAATTACACGGTATAGCTGTATGGAAGAACTTTGTGAACAGAGAGAGTTTTGCTGAAGAATTAAGAAAAATTTTATTTTTTAATTTTTTTACATTTTTATTAATTTATTCTCGTAACATCTCAAGGGTTATCCCATCCCTATTAAAAAAATAAAATTAAATTAAATTAAATAATTGAAAAAAGAGAACTATGCTAAGAATAGAAGAAAAGCGTTGATTTATCTAAAGAAAGATTTTCTTAGAATATGATAGCTTTCTTAATTAAATCTATAAGACAAGAAAGATTATTAAAAATACAACCACTGTAAAAGTCAAACGTGCTCATGACAAAGATGCTTCCCTTGTAAGTCATGTTTTAAAGACATGATGTGCTATGATGAAAGATGCTACAGTTTTACGCAAATAAAATTATATTTTGGAAGCCTTCCATGGAAAAATGGGAATACAAACATATATTTAATTATTAATTCAAACAAAATAAAAGAATTAAGAAAAAAGCATTTTTCTATTTTTTGGTGTAAATTATGCTTTGATGATTTCATATGTATACATACTTAAAATACATATATATTGTCCTATTGACATTCTGTTCTGTTGTTGCTGTGATGCTTTCAAAATTAAAAGGTCCATCAATGTGTGGTAGTTTTCAAGTCACTTGACAAGCACCACACCAGGAATCCAACAGGATCTGCATGCAAGTCTGGGAATTCTGAGATATCCATCCTCATAGAATGTCCAATCAATGAAAACATGGATATTCAATATATCAAAGTTATAAATATATTTAATACAATATATATACATATTAGTGATTCTTAAGTACTCCTAATTTATTAATGGCCGCATTAACCATTAATACTTTGGAAGATTTCAGTAACAGTGCTGACTTTGCACAATGCCCACTTAACATGTGCACATTTGAGGAATCCAATTGACAAAGGCTTCCGCTGAGGGTCGATTGTATATAGAGGGGACACAGCTTCTGCTCTAAAGACAGAAATATGCAATGGAAGAGCCAGGTGTTGGCTGGAGCAGGCCTTAAGGGTGCTGCCGTTTCTGATTATCAGAAATATCATTTTTTTTTGCACACCATAAAACTAAGGTTAAACTCCAAGAATGCTGCGTGATTGACATTTGATGTTTTCCTTGAAATATCTTGTGTTCATTTGGGCAGGATAGTTTGATTTAGCTTCTCATTGACTTTGCCTCATTTTATGATAGAGGATGATGATGATGATGATGATGATGATGATTATAACTATTACCATTATTATTTCTTCATTTCTCCTTTCTGGAAAATTCTAAATAAGATGCTATGAACCTTAATAAAATTGTTTTCCATAAAATATAGCTTTTGTAAGACACTCGGATCATCTTCTGTATCTGCTTTACTTTCTGACTCCTAATCTTGATCTAGGTCACACAGGAACATCAAGACAATGCCTACATACCCAAAAACAGACTCAAGAATTAAATTTCTAAAAAACCACATTTTTAAACCTACTATATAGAATTATTATATCATTATCCATAGATATTACCTTCTGATACTTTTTATACTTTGGAAACTTCATACATGTGTATAATGAAATATGATCATCTATCTATGCCTAATTGCTCCCTCCTAATTCTACCTGTATCTCTCCTAACATCTTCCCTCCCAATTTTATGAAATCCAGCTCCAACAGTGTTCTGTTACCTGAGAAACAGATATGACATCAACAATGAATGTGACATGAGTACACACATACACACACACACACAGAGACAGAGAGAGAGAGAGAGAGAGAGAGAGAGAGAGAGAGAGAGAGAGAGAGAGAAGACACAGAGGATGACACTAAGCTCAACAACTTTATTTTTTCCCTATCATGGCAAAAGGTTTCAAGCAATATAAAAATTACAACGTGATTGCATCCTATGTTTCTTCAAATCAACAATTATAAGGAGACATGATCCATATTCTTATGTATTGCAAGTGAGAGAACAAATTATTCCCAAGAACCCACATACAACCCTACCTAAGCAACTTATTATATATTAAGAAAATGTAAGCAGGCAAGATATGCTTCTCTCACATGGTTTTATTTACTACAAATATGGGAAAATGCATACTGTATTTTGTGGTTACAAAAGAGGATCCAATCATTTTATTATTCACTTTAAAATGTAGTCTTAAAATGAGCTCTTAAAAGTACAAAAAAATCTAAACTTTCTGGGCATGTTGGTGCACGCCTTTAATCCCAGCCCTTGGAAGGCAGAGGCAGGTGGATCTCTGTGAGTTCAAATCCAGCCTGGTCTACAAAGCAAGTCCAGGACAGTCAAGGCTATACAGAGAAACCCTGTCTTGGAAAACCAAAAAAAGAAGAAAAAATCTAAACTTTCATATAAAAAGCAATCAGCCATTTTTACTTTAAAACATCTGGATGCACATCTGTAGCCTTTGACATTTCTTTAAATACTTTCAGAAATCAAAGGGCAAAATTGGGTACAAGAAATTAATAATCATTTTTGTCATCCACCCACCTTTAGCAAGGAAGGCACATTAGCAAGTGCTAGTCTGCCTGCCATTCTTCCTGCTGTCTGACCTCAAAAACATCCCTTGCACTACTATCAAGAGTGTGCCTCTCCAACTTCAAAATGTTCCCCAAAATTTTACACAGGAAAGTCACTAACAAAACTTCTTCACTTAACTTTATTAAAATCTACGTCTCTAAAATATTTCTAAGTGTGGTCGTACACTCATTGGTCAGCTGCAGCAGAAAGACCTTTCAATGATCAATCACTAATATTCTGTGTCCCAGGAAAGCTCATTGGTTGGAAATTCATTCTTTCTGAGCCCTTAATGGTGCCAAGGTAGTAGATTCTGTAGGTTTAGTTGTGGTGTCCTTGACCCCTCTGACTCCTTTAATTCTTCATCCTACTCCTTCACAGGATTCCCCAAGCCATGCATCATGTTAGGCTGTGGGTCTCTGCATCTGTTTCCATCAGTTGCTGGGTGAAATCTCTCTGATGATAATTATACTAGGCTCCTGTCTCTGCACATCCTGTTGGCAGGACAAATTGTAGATCCAAGATTTTGCAGCTGGGTTGAAGTGCCAAAACCTCTATTGGAAGTCTTTCCTGGTTAGAGAAGATGGCTAATTAAGGATCCATATTCTCCATTACTATGAGTTATAGCTAAAGTCACTGTCATGGTGTCCAGGGAGTTTCTATTGCCCTTGGCTTCCAGACTGTTTCAGTGATGGTCCCCCATTCTAGTCTCCTCTTCCTGTACTCTCTAAATCCATCTTTCCACTACCTGATCCCTCTTCTCCCATTCCCACTCCCACCCGTGTCCAGGATCTTTCTCCATCCACCCACGATGTCTATCCTGTTTCTTTTTCTCAGTGAAATTCAAGAAAACCACACTGCCCCGCCTCTGTTACTTAGCTTCTTTGACTCTGTGGGTTGCTGACTAGTTATCCTTTATTGTACAGCTAACATCCACTTATGAGTGATCACACACCATGTTTGTCCTTATGAGTGTGGGTTACCTCATTCATCATGATCTTTCCTTGTTTCAGTCATTTGCCTGTTAATTTCACGATGCCATTGTTTGTGATAGCTGATTAATAAAGCACTGTATACATGAACCACATTTTCTGTATTCATTCTTCAGTTCAGGGATATCTAGGGTGTTTCCAGTTTCAGGCATTCACAAATAAAGCTCCTAAGCACATACTTGAACAGATATCATTGTAGCATGCTGGACCATATTTTGTGCATATGCTTATGAGTGATATAGCTGTATCATGAGGTTAGATATAGTTCCAATTTTTAAAGAAACTGCCAAATTGATTTCCAACTGTAGCCTGTGTTTCCTTTCTATTTTCTTGAAAGTTAGGCATTGCCTATTCTGTCACATCTTTCTCTGTCTGATTCATCACTTTGTCTGCCTCTCAATTAGATATCACATTTAAACATGGGTAATTTCTTATACAAATTAAATTGACCTTCACTGCTTCCTATTAAAGGTGTGTGCTAAATGTGTGTCTGCATTTCACCTAGGGCACACAGACCTACAAGGTATCTGGGCATAATTGGAGTAGCCCATTGTGCTGGGTTAAAATTACTCTACAGAAACAAATAAAAATAAGATAGTGGTGGAAGGATACAAAACTTTGTAATTGTAAACTGAAGGGTGCACTTGAATAAAACTCATATGCTTATATAAAATATACAAAGAATACTAACTATAATAGTTGTTGTAAATATTTTTAAAAGAACTACGTTGATCTGTGTTAAAACAGTAAGTGAAGTCTATATACAGTGGGATATAAAGAGTTCAATTTCTTATGCATGTTACTCCAATGTTACTAACACCTTCCAGTGCCCCATTCAATTTTGAGGCACCTTAAAAACACAATGCTTTCCCAGATACACTGCATCTTTGGAACCCACCAGGAACTATTAAAAGTTTTTGTTAATTGACAATTGGAGAAAGTTTCATGAATAATTCTGTCTCCCAAAGCCAGCATTGTCATCACCACTACCGATGAAAAGAAAATTGCAGTTCTGCAGGGAGGTGAGGTCAC
This sequence comes from Acomys minous, assembly GCF_964271855.1. NCBI lineage: Eukaryota > Metazoa > Chordata > Mammalia > Rodentia > Muridae > Acomys > Acomys minous. The sequence continues at coordinate 13,189,245 of NC_140502.1, forward strand.
AGTGACACAGACCTCGCCCTCAGGTCTTGAGCTGGCTCTCTCACAGCTCTGCTTATTAATGAGTCTGAGATGTGCTGAATGGAGTCACCACCCTGCAGAAGCAAGAATCCAGGTGAGTGCTTTGCTATCAGTCTGAGTGGCAAAGTCAGTAGAGAAGAGAGGACTTAGTATATGTTCAAGTTTTGTAGTGGGAAGTTGGTGTAGAAAAAGATTCATAGCACTGAGAGAGAAGACACAGGAGTAGCTACATAACTAAGAGGTGAGTGGAAATGGCAGTTTTCCTAGCTTTGTTCCAGCTCCTGATGGTTCTTGCTGTGATATAATTTGCTAATTGTGGCTGACTGAGGCAACAATAGGACATTACAGACCATTTGTAACGGTGCTGATGAACTATTGTAATAAATCATTGTGCTTATTCACTTTACCTTAAATGAGATTTAGTATATCATCAAAGTAGTAGTAGTAGCTGTCATAGGAGGAGGAGGAAGAAAAAGAGGAGAGAGGAGTGAACTCATCATGATTTCATTCCCATATTGGACATTTAAATGGAATTATAAGAAGCTGACAGTCCTGGGTAGATAATGCATACTATCTGTTTCTGGATTGAAATGTATTTTTATTTGACATCTCACTTATCTTCTGGTTTTAGAGCCATTAGTAACTGAATCTGTATTTAATGGTCATTGATACAATGACAGATTTGAAGCATCTTCCATCTGAATTTGGAAAGGTATGGTCATATTGTAAGTATTGTGCTATCATAGTTAAGACCAACTATGTCCCGACTTACCTCTCCTCGGTTAGTCATACTCTCAATGTAAGTCGAATCTGATTGACCAAAGTAAATGTTTCTTATTTTACAGCACAGATGATGAGACATTTAGTAAAATATGTTTGGTGTTAGCATTTGCCATTCCTAAGAAGCCTGGCTCAGATATTTTCTGTTTGTCTGGAGTGCTTTCAAACTGTAAACAAGCAGGCTGTTATATAACAAATATGTTATATTTGGAGGACACATTCTTTAGAATCTTTAAATTGGAGTAATAGGACTGATGAAAGTAAAGTCCTTTCAGGTTGTATATTCTATTTGTGACTGAGCTTGTAAACCTAGATATATAGTGAAAAAAAAACCCAAACACATAATGTGCACCTTTTGCATAAGCCTTGGTCTCCTTTTGTTCTGTGAACCCTGTATAAATAAAGAAGCGCCATGATGGAAGTCATTCAATGTTTCAGAAGCAGTCTGAATGACAGTCAGTCAGTCAGACATGCAGAAGTGATCTGACTGCTACTCACTCAGAGGTGCAAGAGCCACTGACCATCAGGTCTGACTCACTTTCCTCACTGACTCCTTATACCCTCTGTGGATCACACTGTCCACGGTGAACAAACCAGTCTGGAAGGGCTCCGAACATTCAAGGGCATCTCACATTAATTAAAAGGATTTCAGCCAGCTCACCATCCTACTCATATTAACTTCTACAGATACCAAGCCTTATAGACAATTTTCTTCTAGTTCTTGACTGGCTTGTTGACTGTCCTTGCGTGGCGTATCAGCATGTAACAATGGTCCCCTTTCTTGGTTTGTTTGTTTTGGTCTAGTACTAATTCACAGTTGCTTCTGTCGGCTTCTACAGGGGGGGTCTCACCCTACCTTTCCTTGTAGGAATTACATTTGCTGTCCTAAGAGTGTTCTCCAACTTATGTGTACTAATGGGCAGTCCTCTTTTGTACCATCACTACTTTAGACTAATTCATGGTATCAGAGCTCAGTCAGTATCATTGTGCACAAATATTGGATGATGTCTGTTGGGATAATGCTCTCAAATGTAATTCCATGAATTTTATGTACAGACCTCAGCTGCCACCAAACTCCATTCTAGGAAAACTTTAAATCAAAATCACTTTCTTGTTTTCTTGGTGACTTCATAACCATACATCTCACGGAAATTTTCCAAGTGAAACATCACATGGAACACAGTAGAATAAAACAATAATGTACGACTTTTCAGGAGTCTATAAGTTTATAGAATTTTATGATGTGTATTTTGATTAATTAATCATGAATTATATATGGGCACATGTATTTGATATCCTGGTTTATGCACCTAAGAGAATACTGGATTATAATTTCTTCTATCTTTGACCAAAAAAAATTACTGTTGTTATACTTAGCACTGGTTTGTTCTTAGCATGTAGGTTTGTATTTTTTCTTCCTAAGCAGATGTGACCAGTGTTCTACAAAGTTTGCAGTCACATTCATATAATGAGGAGTTATAAGGCTCTTAGTCAATTTACAAAAATGTACAAGATTGTTATTTGTATTCCTTTTTTTCTTTCACCCTTTGGTCATTTCTTATTTTCTTTTGTTTTAGTTAACATAAAAGTAGCTAGTTTCTTTAAAACCTCTTTATATTTAGTGTTTTGGTTGATCTACCTTTTTTTTTTCACTTTTGCTCCTATTAACCTTGTCACATTACTTATTCTTCTACTCTCATATTACATTTACTTGGTTTTCTCACACCCTTTCATACAAGCTCTTTGTAACCATCTAATGAGCTGCATCACACTTTCTTTGGCTCAACACATGTTTATCCCACATAAACAAACATGTGTTATAGCCATAAGCAAAGAAACTACGTTAAGACAGAATACAGGCTAGTGATCTCTTTGGACCTGGATTAATTCAAAGAATACTTTCTATTTTGTTCAGTATCCATTGCCTCTGCAGTACCAACACATAGAGAAAAGACAGCTAGTATCTGATAGCCTCTAAAGGTCTCAGAATATCTCCAAATGTGTTTTACCTTCTTCACAGCTTCTTCTGCCTGATGGATAGATGGAAGCACCAACCAAAGAACACACATCTACTAGATCTAGGCCCTCACCACACATGTGATGGATGATCAGTTTGATCTTCATGTGGGTCCCCTAGTAAGTAGAGTGACTTCTGCCTATGGACTCTGTTGCCTGCTTTTGATTACTTTACCATATCCATGCTGCCTTGTCTGGCCTCAGTGCATAAGGTCGAACTCGGTGTTTTTAGGAGATGTTGTACTGAGGTGTGTGTGTGTGTGTGTGTGTGTGTGTGTGTGTGTGCATGTGAGTGCGTGTGCCTGTGTGCTTGCACTCCCCTTTTTTGAGGACAAGGGCAAGGCAGATAGTGGGAAGAGTATGAGAGGGAGGAACTGGAAGATGACTATTGAGGAGGCTATGACCAAGATGTAAAGGGAATATATAAATTAAAAACAAATTTAAAAATTCAAAATTAAAATTTTTGTCATAATTATTAAAGTGCTCTTCCTTTACACCATTATGAGCAAATATCAATAAATTCTGCATGTCCTGCTTCATGTTTGTTTTTTATTGTTTCTCACTAACCAACATCAAATCATCTTGAAGGATTCATATCATGTAGAACTTTTTGTCTGTTCTTCCATCACCCTGTATGTTATTACTATTGAGCATTCTCACAGTAAAGACATGGAAAGTAATCATTCTTACAAAGAAGTTCTGCATGAGGTGCTCTTATATGTCTCTTCCAGTTTTGTACTCAGGAGTATAAAGGACCCACTGTTTCAGTCTCTCAGTAGCTCTATGGATTAGTGGATTCTTCTTTCACCCCAAACTGCAATTATTTACAGTTATCCTTTAAGCCAGAGAAACTGTGTGGACATATTCTAAAGGAAGTAGTGCTGAATCACAAAATGGATTTCTGGAATCTGGCAATCAAAACTGTTTTTTTATCACAAACAACCACTGGAATTGTTGGAAATTTATCTCTTATCTTCTACTATGTAGGTCTTTACTACAGAGAATGCAAACTGAAGCCCACAGATTTGATTCTCATGCATATAATGGCAGCCAATGCCTTGACCATTCTTTCTATGGGAGTTCCCCAAACAATGGTAGTTTGGGGATTGAAGCATTACTTCAATGACTTTGGATGCAAGTTCATGTTTTACATTCAAGGAATTTCCCGGAGTGTGTCCATTGGAACCACATGTCTCTTGAGTGTCTTCCAGGCCATGACAATCAATCCTAGGAAATCGTATTGGACAGATCATAAAGTCAAAATGGAAAAGTACATTGGATGCTGCATATTTACTATCTGGCTCATATATTTGTTGATAAATTTCATTTTCTTTGTGTACCCATTTAGCAAAAGAAATTCAAAAAATGTGACAAGAAAGCGAGATTTTGGATACTGTTCCACTGTAGGGCGTGATTATATTAACGACTCCCTCTATGCAGCATTTATAGTATGTCCTGAAGTCTTCCTTTCTGGGCTCATTGCGTGGTCCAGTGGCTCCATGATTGTCCTGCTGTTCAGATACAAACAGATGGCTCAACACATCCGCAGCACTCATAATTCCAGCAGAACTTCCCCTGAGTCCAGAGCCACCCAGAACATCTTGTCCCTGGTGTCTATCTTTCTGGGTTTTTATACTCTATCCTCGTTCTTAAGAGGCTGCATTGCTCTGTTGCCCAAACACAACTGGTGGCTGGTGACCATCACTACCCTCACTTCTCTTTGTTTTCCCTGTTTTGGGCCTTTTGTCCTTATGAATCATTACTCTGCCATGCCCCGACTCAGATTGTTCTGGATGAAGAATAATCTTTCTTAATCATATTTTAATTATTTAAGTGATATGCCTTGCTCTGTATGCAGTGGATAATTCACACTCTTTCCTCCATAGGTCAATACAGAGACTTAAAAAGGTGGGTGGCACTTTGTCTTTGAAAGGTTGGAAAGATGACCTAAGAAGTGTTTCAACTTGTTGAATTAGCAGCTGACACAGGCTGGCCATATTGAGTCTCATATCCGTCAACCTGCTGCTGGGAGAGTCTTCTCTTTGGCCATCTGATAAGCAAAGGGGTCAGCAAGAACTCTGTCAGTAATACTAAGCTTCGTGTGGCGTTCATTCTGGCAGGGCAGCTTGGATGCTTATGGCTATCACGGCCAGCTTTTAGGGACAACATTCTATCTGCAAGGAAAACTGAAACCATGTCCGGCCGTGAACTTATGCTTCAGAAGGCTGTGGTACTGTCACAACATCTAGAAACTGCACCAGTCCTATCAAAATTAATAGTAATGTCTGTCACCACCTCTTACAGATATCTATCCCAAACAAGGAAGGTTTTGACATGACTCTGAAGTTTGTTTGCTAACATTTTAGTGATTATTTTTATCGTGATGCCTATTGGATTATAATCCTTATTTGTCATTGTTCTGTCTTTATTTGTTTAGCATCATGATAATGCTAACATCAGCAAAAGGATTTGGGGAAATTAATACAGCTATTACAGGGGTCAGTTTTGAGATTTGGTGAAAAGCTAAAAATTGGAATTATGATTATATTGAAGTATTCAAATCATGGGCCTATACCCAGTGAACTCCATTTCATACCATAGAAATATTTGAATATCGAGTATACTTGCTACTTTATTTATTGTAGCAATGAAATGGAGTCTTCCTACCTATCCATAAACAGGTAAATCCAACATTCAATACTTTTCATATATAAAATGTACTACATCAACTACAGGGAAACATGGAATCATGACATGTGTAGAAAAATTGATGGACTGAGAATGGATCACATTAAGCCAGGTCACACAAACTCAGGAAGAAAAAAGTTCACATGTTCTCCGGTTTTTTTAAAGAAAGAGAATCGCAATCACTTAATTTTACCAATTAAGACTCAGGAGCTAGGATGCTGGAGTAAAATCCTAGTAACTCAGAAATGCAGACAAAGCACCCAACTAATTTACTAGTCAGCTCATGTCCCAGATGGAAAAGGCCAGCTAGGTCACATGACATGCCAAGAGTAGAAAGCCAAAAGCTTAACACCGAAGAGCTATTTCTCCTTCTCCATGCTGTCTCTTGTTTAAAGTTTTCTTGAAATTATTTTATGTTTGTACACATACATTTATATTATTACACATATATACAACCTCTGGCAAGAAGAACCGTAACACAATCAGGAATTGTATAAATGTTACATTCTTAGTGTTTGGGCTACTTGTATTTGTCAGCCTTGAAGAAGACATCGTTCCTATCTTGGAGCATCTAAATTTCTGAACAAAAATCAATCTCTGTCACATATTGTCATTATCCACTTATCACACCTATGTAGACCTAAAACCATCTTAAACCATAAAGAATTAAGCTTCATTGTAAAACTAAGCTACCTGGTCTTCAACTTCCTCAGACACTTGAGAGTTCAGTTCCCATTCTAACTTTCAATATGCCTAGAGCTCTTCCAGATATTTAGATGTTGAATATAATGTTGTGTGATGTAATGTCTGATCCTGTATTTGGGTATACCAATATATGATGAGATTCATTATTTTGTGGTACTTATATGTTCTAATAGCGAAGATCAAACATCAAATGCTATGCTTCTTTCTCCCCGTCTTGGCAAAGTGCATGACTGTCCAGATGGATAGAAGCTGTAACCCATTTTTTCTACCTGTCTATTTTACACATTTAATACATACATTCCCAATGAAAAACCATATCTCATTCTTTACAGAAATAAACAAAGATAATTCTAAAATTCATATGGCATTACAAAAGACCCTAGTTAGCCACAGCAATCAATATCAATGCTGTGGGGATTACCATTCCAATCTTGAGAAATGCTATAAAGACACAAATACACAGATGTAAACCAAAGAGACAACATTGAAGACCCTGTCATGAGTACATATATCTTCAGCCATTTAATATTTCAAAAATGTGCCAAAAACGGATGATGGATCAAAATAAGCATTGTCAACAAAGGGCACTGTGAAGATAGAATTTCCACAGTGATGGAAATGACATTACATTTGTATCTACAATTCTGCACAAAAATTAATCCCAAATGGGAAAAGGGCCCTAAACATGAATCCCAAAACATTTAAAATAATGTAACAAAATACAGACAGGAACTTACAAGTGAAAAACAAATTATTCCCAAGAATCCACATACAATCATATGTAAGCAACATATTATACATAGACAAAAATGTATGCAGGCAAGATATGTTCTTCTCAAATGGTTTTATTTACTAAAAATGCGAAAAAAACGCAGGCTGTAATCATTTTATTATTCATCTTACAATGTTATCTTATAAAGAAAAATTCTTAAAAGAATCACGAATCTAAACTTTTATATAGAAAGCAATCAGCCATTTTTACTTTAAACTATCAGGAGGCACATCTATATTCTTCAAATTTTCTTTAAATAATTTCAGAAATCAAAGGGCAAAAATAGGTATAAGAAGTTAATAATCAATTTTTGTCACAAACTCAACTTTAGCAAATGAAGCACATTAGCCAGTTCAAGTCAGGATGCCATTCTTCCTGCTATCTGACCTCAAAAAAAATCCCTTTCATTAGTATCAAGAGTAGGCCTTTCCAACCTCAAATTGTTCTCCAAATTTTTAACAGGAAAGCCACTAACAAAAACATTTTAACCCAACTTTATTAATAATCTACATCTCTAAATTATTTCTAAGTCTGGTGGGTGAATCATTAGCTGGCTCCAGCAGCAATGCTTGGAAAAGATCAATCACTAATATTGTATGTGCCAATGACACTGCCCAAGGAGGGGCTAGAAATCCCCATAGAGTTTTCAAAAAAAAAACTCTAAGAATATAAGGGAAGTGGTGATCATGAGCGCCGCAAGCAAAATGACACTCCACAAAAGCTTGAGGCCCTCAGAACACATTGTCCTCAGGGCTCTGCCTCTCAGATGCACACCCATAGCGACTGTGCTAACAGGTGGACGGCATTCCATTAGTTCTAAGCTGTTTTGCCTTTCCTCTTGCATGGCCCCTATCAATAAGTTCCCCCTCATTTTTCTTTTTTATAAACCACTAAATATAATCAATGTTGTCATTAAATCCATAACTATATGAACATCCACTGGAGTTTGTAGATCCTGAGTGGCTAAAAACTCTGAAGGGACATATTCCCTCTCACCCAACAATTATAATTTGCAGTAGTAGCAAATCAGTGAGGGGATGGGTCTGCAGAAAAACTTCAGTATTTGTGAATAGAATTAGTTTTTAAAAATATATTCTCACTTCGTAGGTTTATGCAAGTGCCCACAGTATGGATGCATACAGTATACAGGAAATTTCCACTGAGGGCAGAAGAGGGCATTGGATTCCAGGAAACTGGAGTTACAAGTGATTGGGATACATTGTGTGGGTTCTACAAAATCGAACCTTGGTCTTCTACAAAGGCAGCAAGTGACTTTATCTAAAGATCCACCTCTCCATCTATACATAGTTATGGATCATAGTGTATTGTTTCTTTATTTACAGATCAGTAGGTATTTAATGATGAAGATTCAATATGTGACGTAAGATACCATTTCTGCAAATATATCTACTAGTATTTTAAGTGTCTGAGTTACACATCTAAGTAAGGTTTGCATATTAAATTTGTATTAGTTATATTCAATTAATTAGCTAATTAATTCTATGTGTTTGGGTGTTTTCCTGCGTGTCTGTCCATGTAACAGATGCATGCCGGGGACTCATAGAGGCCAGAAGGGACCTCAGAGATGCAGGAACTGGCATGAGAGGTGGCTGTGTGTCACCATGTGGTGCTGATAAATAAACCCAGGTCCTCTAGAAGATCAGTCAGTGCTCTTAGACACTGAGCCATCTTTCCACCACATAGATTAGTTAATTTTATAGACATACGACAAAAAATAGTTAATGAACAACTTGATAGATTTGCATTTGTTCGTGGTTTTAGATGTGATGTAAAAAGGTCTTTGAGCCACTGTGCTTGAGAAGACTATTAAGACAATAACTATGTGTGGAGGAGGAGTCTCTGGCTTTTTAATGATAGAAGATTGTAAGAAGAAGGAACTGTGCATCATATATAACATCCGAAGTCACACAATACTGCCCTGTCCAAGATAGGAGGCAGATACACATTCTGTATTTTCTAATAATTTCCCTGCATTAGTTGAGGAACAAACGTCAGAAATATGCAACTTTTGGTTTTGTTTGTTTTTTTAAATACAATTAAGTAATCTATTTTCCTAACATCCTACTGGAGTGTCTCATCCTTTCTCTCCTCTCAGTCCTTGTTACGTCTCTCCACCCTGTCTACTCCTCCATTTTTCCTAAGAAAAGGAGAGGCCTCCAATGACCAGCATCAGCACATCAAATTGCAGTAAGCCTAAGGGCATCCTCTCCCATTGAGGTAGACAAGGCTAGACAGTAGGAGGGTAATAGGAGGAAAGGGTCCCAAAAGCAGGCAATAGAGTCAGACACAGCCCTTTCTCCCACTGTTAAGAACCACACAAGAAGCTCATCCTACACAACTAAGACATATATGCAGAAGGCCTTTGTCAGTCCCAGGAAAGCTCATTGGTTAGAAATTCATTCTTTCTGAGTCACTAATTGTGCCAAGATAGTTGATTCTGTAGGTTTTCCTGTGGAGTCCTTGACCCCTCTGACTCCTTTAATTCTTCATCCTACTCCTTCACAGGATTCCCCAAGCCATGCATCATGTTAGGCTGTGGGTCTCTGCATCTGTTTCCATCAGTTGCTGGGTGAAACCTCTCTGATGAGTGCAGTTCCACTGCTGACACACTAGCTGAGCTCAGCGTGCATTTCGGCTCCTTAGATCCAAGCTCAGCTCAGCGTCTCCAGCTGAACTGCTTGCTGAGCTAAGCTTGCGTCTCCAGCAAAACTGTGAGCTGAGTTGAGCTAGTGTCTCCAGCGTAACTGCTCGCTGAGCTCTGCTAGCGTCTCCCCGAAGGTAGTGTGCCCTGAGCTGAGCTTGGATCACAGGGGCCGAATTGCGCACCGAGTCCAGTTTGGGTCTCAGGTCACGAGCCATGAGCCAAGTTGAGCTAGGGTCACGGAGCTCAAACTGCGCGGGAGGCCCAAATCCTGCCCAGGGTCCCCTCTCCCGCAGGAACTCCCAATGCCGACCACACCAATCACCTCCGCCAGAGGGCTCTGAGCTGCAAACCTCAGCTGCCACTGCCTCCGACGCTGACATTGCTGCGGCTGCTGCTGCCACCACTGCCACTTCAGCTGCCGCTCAGGTCAAAGAAAATCCGCGCTCCTCCCGTGTGCAGGAGCACGTAGGTTCTCTGCACCCTGGTCCCTTCTAACTGTGGAGCACTCCTGCTGCAGTGGTGTGGGGACCTCGGGTCAGAATTCTGTGCAGTTCCCTGAATTGTTTACTGGAGTTCCTAAACAGGGTCCACACTGCTCGCTGCCACCTTGGATCCTCTCCATTTTTACTATGTTAATCAAGTTTTTTGTTTGTTGTTTGTTTGTTTGGGTTTTTTTGTTTTGTTTTGTTTTGTTTTGTTTTTGATTAGGAGACTTTTATTAACTGATCCAATTTCGAAGGGATTGCAGGTCTATTTAAACTGTTCACCTGGTCTTGATTTAATGTTTGTAAGTGTTATCAATCAAGAAAATCATCTATTTCATTTAGATTTTCAATTTTGTGGAATACAGCTTTTTAAGATAAGACCTAATTGTTTTTTGGATTTACTCACTGTCTGTTGATACACTCCACTTTTTATTTCTCGTCTTTTTAATTAGGAAACTGTCTCTCTGAATTTTAGTTAGTTTGTAGAAGAGTTTGTTTATTTTGTTGATTTTCTTTTTTAAAAAACACACCTCTTGGGCTTGTGGATTATTTGTATTGTTTTTAATTTATTGATTTCAGCCCTGAGTTGGATTTGTACCTGCTGTCTACTCCTCTTTGGTGTATTTGCTTTTATTTTGTTCTAGAGTGTACAGATATGCTTCTAAATTTCTAGTTTGAGAGCTCTCCAATTTATTTAATAAGTCACTTGGTGCCTTGAAGGTGCTATGAACTTTCCTATTACCACTACTTTCATTGTGTCCCATGAGATTAGGTGTGTTGTGGCTTTATTTCCCTTGAATTCTTGAAAATCTTTAATTTCTTGCATTATTTTCTCCATGTCCCAGTGGCCATTGCTTAGAGGATTGCACACTTTCCATGAGTTTTTAGGCTTTTTGTTGTTTCTTTTCTTGTTGAAATTCACCTTTAATATATGGTGATTTGATAAAAATACAAGACGTTATTTCAATTTCCTTATATCTGTAGAGGCTTGCTTTGTGACCAACTATATGGTAAAGTTTGGAGAAAGTTCCATGAGATGCTGTAAAGAAAGTATATTCTTTGTGTCTGCATGGAATATTCTTTAGATATCTATTAGGTCCATTTGATTAATAATACTGGTTAGTTTCTTTATTTTTCCTTTTATTTTCCATCTCACTTCCTTGTCCATTGGTGAGACATTGCTATTATTAATGTGTGCAACTTGATGTGTTATTTAATCTTTAGTAATGTTTCTTTTATGAATGGGCGTCCTTGCATTTGTGGCATAGATGTTAAAAATTGAGAGGTGATCTGGGTGGATTTTTCCTCTGGTAAGTGTGAAGTGTCCTTACTAATCTGCAAAAAAACCATTCTGTTAAGAGAGCTCTTTATGAGAGTATACAGTATTTTTCTTTTTTTTTTTAATTTTTTATTAATTTATTCTTGTTACATCTCAATGGTTATCCCATCCCTTGTATCCTCCTATTTTTCCTTCCCTCCCATTTTCCCCTTATTCCCCTCCCCTATGGCTGTACCTGAGGGGAACTTCCTCCCCCTGTACATGATCAAGAAGTCTCTTCTCAGAAGGGACAGAGGGAAGGACATCCTATTGGGACTCTAGATGAGAGAAGCATGGGAGAATAGCAAAGTAGAAGGATCCAGAGGGTTCTAGAAGCCTACAAGTAGAACATTATGATAGGCAGATTTGGGCCCAGGGGTCCCGCTCAAACTAAGGCACTAGCCAAGGACAATACAGGAGGTAAACTTTAAACCCCTACCCAGATCTAGCCAATGGACAGAACATTCTCCACAGTGGAGTGGAGAGTGGGGTATGACTTTCACATGTACTCTGGTGCCTCATATTTGACCATGTCCCCTGGAGGGGGAGACCTGGTGGCACTCAGAGGAAGGACAGCAGGTTACCGTATTTTTCAAGGTCTGTACTGTGATGCTTCCCCAGAATTGCTTCCAGCCACTGACATGATGTCAAGAACCATTAACTTGCATAATTGTAGTAGGCATGAGCACTCTCTATGGAAGGGATCTGGTATTTTGCAAGGTCTGTACCATGATGGAATTCAGCATTGTTTCCACCCTCTGACAACCTCATCAATTGTGCACTGCTGCATCTCTCTAAAATCTGGCATTGGTGTATATATTCATTGCTTCTGTATTCATAGTAGCCAGAAACTGGAAACAAGCTGAACGTCCATCAACAAATAATGGATCAAGAAAATGTGGTATATCCTATAACGGAGTAATACTCAACTCTTAAAAAACGAGATCACAAAACTGCTAGAGACAACACAAAACACCATTTGCATACTTAGAATAATATTAAGTGACTTCTATTTCTCGTGCAGATGAAACTCTGTCTGCACACGTTGCTGTAATGATTCATAAGAACAAAGGGTGCAAAAGATGGAAAGCACAGAGAAATGAGGTGATTAATGTTCACCAGCCACCAATTGTGAGTATACAAAAGAGCAATGCAGCCTCGTAAGATGGAGGAGAGGGTATAAAAAGCCAGAAAGGTGCACATCAGAGCCAGGATGTTCTGGGTGGCTCTCAACTCAAGGGAATTTCTGCTGGAATGATGAAAGTTCCTGATGTGCTGAACCCTCTGCTTGTGTCTGAACAGTATCGCAATCATGGAGCTATTAGACCAGGCGATGAGCACAGAGAAAAATAATTCAGGGCACATCACCAATGCTACATAGAGTAACTCACTGATTCTGTCATTCTTGTCAATACAGCAGTATCCGAAGTCCCGGAGTCTTGTCTCGTTTTTGTTATTCGTTTTGATAAATGGGTGCACGAAGAAAATGAAATGTATCAAGATATACAAGACCCATACGAGGGAAACGAAGCAGCCGGTGTACTTTATAGCTCTAACTTTATGATCTTTCCAACAGGATGCCCTGGGACTGATGGTCATGGCCTGGAAAAGATTTAAGAGGCAGGTGGTGCAAATGGACACACTTCGAGCAAACCCTTGAATGTACAGTAAGAGTTCGCATCCAAAGTCATCCAAGAACTTGTTCAGTCCCCAAACTGCCATTGTTTGAGGAACTCCTGCAGAGAGAGTGATCAAGGCATTGGCAGCCATTAGATGCAAGAGAATCATATCCGTGGGCTTCAATTTGCATTCTTTATAGTAATGTACTAGATAGTAAAACACAAGAGAGAAATTGCCCAGGATTCCAGTTGTAGTTTGTGATAAGAAAGCAATTCTGATTGTGAGGTTCCAAAAGCCCATTGGGTGATTCATCGCATTTTCCTTTACAACATACCGTCATATTTCTCTAGTCAAAAGAATAATGGTAGATGATTGTAGCCTGGTGTGAAAAAAGATGCCATTTATCCATGGAATTAAAGAGAGACTGAAGCAGAGCATACTTTAAAATCAGGAGTAAAATTCCATCCTAAGCCACATAAAAAGGTACGATCCCAACAATTTTGACAGACGTGGTTACATTTTATATTTGTTACTATGGGATTCCTCAATACCTCACAGTGCGCATATTGGTTCATATGAAAACCATGAAGTTTACTCATAGATGAGGCACTCACAATGGAGTGATAAACAAGTAAAAGTGACAGGCAATATAAACAACACAATGACAAACTTTTCAAACTATGCTTAAGTTGCTATTTATGTTGTAAAAGAAATAGATTTCAATGATAACCATAAAGCTTAAATAAGGCAATTATTTTTCATCACCATAATATTTTATTGACTATTTGGGATTTTCCTATAATTTATTCTGATTACATTCACTTCCCAATCTTCCCAGCATCCTCTTCTTATAGCTTTCCCCCAAAGAAAAGAAGAAAAAATAATAAATACTGAAAATGTCAAGCCCAATATGTGTTACCTATATACTTCCTGGAGATTGGTAAGTTTTATTTTATAAAGCAATTCTTAATGCATAGATCATCTAAAAGTCAAAGATAAGTAATGAGAAATGATTAATACCATCAGAATATATCTATATTCTCATGGCAGGGCAAAGGTTCCCCTATCTTTTCTCAGCTGGAGCCATCTTTGGTTTAACATAAAATTGCATCTCCCTTTTGTATCCCCTGGACAAAGCACCCATTGGGAAAGTACATAACCCAGTTCTCTATGGTATGGGTCAAAAGTTCCCACAGACTGTATGATTTTGTACAACTACATGCTGTCTTTGCTTCCTTCTGCCCATTCCCAATAAATATAGATTTTCTAGATGAATAAAGTGTGGTACACTTACATAATGGAATACTATCCAGCTATTAAAACCAATGACATCATTAAATTTGCACGTACCTGGATGAAACTAGAAAACATCATTCTGAGTGAGGTAGCACAGTCCCAGAAGACATGTATGGCGCATATGTGTGTGTGTGTGTGTGTGTGTGTGTGTGTGTGTGTGTGTGTATACTTATTTTTGTTGTATGTATAGAAATCTGTATCATTACATTACAGAGCCTTTCATTTCTAATAATGTCTCATGGTCTGGATCAACACAGCACCTAAAGAATAATACCAGTTCTGTTTTCTCTCTTAACAGAAAACACAGACTGATGCCCTGCAGTGAACTGGCCAAAAAAAACTGACTCTTAGGTGTTAAACTCCCTCAAGCATGCCTGATTCACCTTCAACGTTCATTTGGTCTCTTTAAATCACTCAAATGTCAGACAGAAATAGCATGTTCCTAGTAACACGTAAGAGCCAGTCAGTCAAGGACTTATTTATCTCACACTGACTTAAAAGTTCATATTTCCTGTCAAGGAGAGGTGTAATGCTGCATTTCTCGATTTCACTGCTTCCAAAGTTCTCACACTGATCACCTTGGACCAGTTTTCAGTGACGTCAGAAGCAATGTTATGAAAGACTCCCTCCTCCTTTGTTGTGAAGACTCCTCAATGTATATGCCTCTGATAGCAAGCAGTCACTAATTTTCCTTTTATCTTGTACTCAGCCGTGAAAAAGATCCCATCTCCATACTCAGTCTTGGACGTTTCCCTTTCTATGTCTTTCAAGTTTGTTTTCAGCCAATTCCTCAGTACTCACTCCCCTTGCATCCAGAACCTTATGCGAAATGGCAACTGCAGATTTTTATTAATTAGGTATATAACCAGCCAACAGTGGTAACAATTTATGAGTCACAGCTATCCCGTCAGTTTGCCAGCTTCTTTGATATTCATACGTCTCTGATGTGGACAGCAGCTTCATTTCCAGGGTCAAGACCTGAACTTAGAAACACAAAGGGTAAGTGACTCTTGGAATGCAAAAGCCTTTTTTTGCTGTTGAGTGTATAATGAAAGACCCTGTACACGGCTGGTGTGGTACAAAGACAGTCACCTCAGCGTGTACTCACAGAGCCAATAAATGACGTTCCCAAACATATTCCACACTTCTATGTAGTTTGTTTTCCTCACTTGACATTTTGGCCACTCTTTAAAAATTTATTTTATACTTTTAGCTGTAGAAAATTTTCATTTGGGAGCACCAGAAAGATGGCTCTCGGTGTTAGACAACTCTTGCTGTGGTTGCAGAGGTCCTGGCCATGGTTTCCAGGACATGGTTTCCAGGACACCTGTGGTGGCTCAAAACTGCCTGTAACTCCAGCTCCGGGGCATTCACACATCCTGTTCTTTCCTCGTTGTACACATATGTAAATGCAGGCAAAACATTCATGCACAGAACGTCAAAATCGATAATATGTAACTTTTAAAATAAGTTTTCATTTTGACATAAAGTCTCAAGTCAGGCACATAACAAGAATTTTAATATTTTGCTAAAAATAAAATAAAAAAAAACACAGTGTACTAAGTCTGGTCTGATCTGTCAGAAAACTGTCTCTCCCTGACCAGTTCCATTTCACAAGCTCAAGATGGACCTAATGTTTATGACCTCACAGAAGTATGCATTGTTATCATTTATGGGGAAAGGATGTAATGTTAACACTGTTATTCTGTAAAAATCGCAACATCAAATACTAAGGTATGCTGAACTAGGTGGAAAAGGAAATTGAGTTACTGAAATGTCTCATTTGCATTCTATATACACTTTAAACTTCTAGTGATGTAATTATTATGACAAAATTTAAAATGCAGACAAAGGGAAGATTCATCTGAGATACATAAAAAGCAATCTGAAAAATGTGAAAGTCCAAATATTGCCAAAAGTGACATAAAGAACTGAGTGTGGGTACAAACATAGGTGATGGGTAGAGCCATGTACCTCCATGTACAAGAACATGTTCCATTAGCAACTCTGACAAACATTGAGGGAAGGCACGTCAGGCTTTGCTTGACATGAAAATATGACTAAACCTAGAGAGCTCACTCAAAAATCATTTGGTCCTACCCTGATAATCATAGTATAACTTGTCTTCAGTGTTACTTTCCCAACTTAAAGAGGGATGTTTCAAACCAGTTTTGTGCCTGAGTTATTCAATACAGACACACTTACCGACTCTACGACTTAAAAAATATACTGTCACTTAAGAATACACTTCACACTAGAAACAGATTCATCTACTGTACCTTGCTATGGTTGTATGTTTCTTATATGTATTTTCTAATGTTTATTACAATGCGAAATCATGGTAAGTTCATCTATAATAATACCTGCTAAGTTAGTTTATGCATCATATAAAATAAGGTGAGTTTAGCACATGGGTGTATTATGACCATGCTTCAGCATCTTCAGGAGTGGATGCAATAACCCAGAGTTAATCACAGTCACTGTCAGTCAGGGACTTATATTACTGTAAGAAAAACAGGAGCTAGCACAAGATTAGGGACACTTCTATCTTTCTCACTAACCCCTTAGGTATGGAATTATTCTTGTGCCTTCTCTGTCTCTTTAATGAATCGTTTCTAGCCCGGATTCCCTTTAGCAGACATGAGTACTTACTCAGGCCTCTCTTATTTGCTGGATCTGCAGCACACTCTGAAATAGAAAGTATGTACTTGGCCTCTGCATCATGGCGAGCTCAGTGTTCAGATCCTGACTTCATAACATCCAGCACTGTGGGAGAGGGAGGCAGCTTAAGTCTAATATAAATGTCTGTGACTCTGTGACCTCACCTCTCTCCAGAATTTCAATTTTCATTTCACCTGCAGTGGCAATGACATTGCTGCCTTTGGGAGAAAAAAAAAATCATGTATTAGACTCTTTCCAGTTGCTAATTAAAATAACACTTAAGAGGTTTCCCATGAATGTCTCCAAAGGAGCAATATGTTTTGAATAGACTTTAAGTTTTCATGGTGTCTGATGAATAATCAGATCTCCTGCGGAATGTGAAAGAAACTTTGAGTTCAGATTCATGGAAAATTCCCAGAAGTCTCTATGGCTCATCACGGTTCCAGGCTTCCGTGAATTCTTCAAACAAAAAATCCCTTAGTTAAAAAAAAAAAAGACTTAGAACAGTGACTATCTAAATGTCTCTGAGAATTTCATAACGTGCATGTTTTAGTTAAGTCTACCAGCTGTTATCTCCTTGACAGACTCTTTCTTATTCCATCACCATGATCCCCTCTAAATTTCTCATGCTTCTTAAAATCAAGACAATCAAAACAAAGGGAAAACACTGAGCCTACCTGTTGATGCTAGTACATGCCGAGTGCCGAGGCACCTATGGAAGCACAGGTGGCGTCCTAACTGTTGAGTTCTTACATAATCTGCCACATTGTCAGGCCAATAGGTCTGCTAAGAGTGGGGCATGCTGACAGATTCCAACACTCTGGTTTTTCTAGCTTGATCTTGTGAAGGGTTTGTGCACACTGATATAAAAAGTGAATTCATATGTACAGGTATCCTGTTCTGTCTGTCCAAAAACACCATAGACTGCAAAGAAGAGCTTTTCTGATAAGGTCTGGCAGATACAGTAATTCCTCAGTGTAACGGTAAGAGTTTAGGAATCAGTTTATTGCTGAGTCCATTTAGTAGGGGAAAAAATAGTATTAATTTCTTCCCCGAGTTTCATGTAGTGTTTAGCACATAGTCTGGTTCCTGATATTTGTGCCAGGCATTGGTTCCTGCTTGGGACTTGGGTTCAATCACGAAGTGGTTGTTTCTTCCTATGATGTTCGCGACACCATTTCACAGTGTTCGTTGTTGGAGCTCTCAGAGTCCGCATCTCGGTAAGAGTTATTATTATTTCTATCACTGTGAAAAGTGTCCTATGGGGATGAAGCTTCATGGTGACCGCCACCTCATTTCTCTATGCTCTATGACTCAAGTATAGGGTATCTTTGTGAACAGAGTCTTACACTTTAGATATCATTGGCTCCTATGCATTACAGGCTATTGACATGGATCTCAACTGCCCTCAATATAAGTCTTAGCATTCATTACCTGCCTATTTTACCATATGTTAGCATACTCAACAAAGGGAATGATCAAATATGAAAACACTTTCTAGTAAAATATGAGTAAAAGTAAAAACATGGTATTACATCTATTATAGAGGATACTTAGAACACTTAACATAATGTAATATAAGTTAACTTTATGATGATAGCATTAAAATATTGTGGTAAAAATTAAAAAATATTATGGACTTTGTCATGAATCATCTGGTTCTTTAGCATGCATTCAAGTATGGGATAAAATAAATTTCCCATTAAATTGTTCTTTTGTGTATTTTCTTCACACATACAGATAAGCAACCAATGCAGATTTAATATACTAACATTATTAAGTTTTGTAATGCATGGAAAATATAACGTTCATTAAAAATTCAGTTGATTGATAGTGTAAAGTAATTTCTTCCTTTAGAAGTTGTATTTATTACAATACGTGCAGTAAACTTTGAACCTCTACACAGATCTAGCCAATGGATAGGACACTCTCCACAATTGAGTGGAGAGTAGGGTCTGACTTTCACACGAACTCTGGTGCCCCCTATTTGACCACATCCCCTAGATGGGGAGGTCTGGTGCCACTCAGAGGAAGGATAGCAGGCTACCAAGAAGAGACTTGATACCCTATGAGCATATACAGGGGGAGGAGGTCCCTCTCAGTCACAGTCATAGGGGAGGGGAGTAAGGGGAAAATAGGAGGGAGGGAAGAATGGGAGGATACAAGGGATGGGATAACAATTGAGATGTAATATGCATAAATTAATAAAATATATTTTTAAAAAGTTGTATTTACTCACTTTACATCTAGATTGCAGCCCCTCTCCTCTCCTCCCAATACCTAGGCACACACTCCTTCCTCTGTTTTCTCTTTTTGTTCTGCTCAAAGAAGGGTGACGCCCCCATGAATACTAGCCATGCCTGGCACATTCAATCAATGCAGTACTAGGTACATCCTCTCTCACTGATACCAGACTGCGTCTCAGTTAGGGGAACTTGTTAAAATTATTTTCATAACATTGAATTTCTCTCTTAACTCAAATTTTACCCAAATAATTGAGATACTATTATATCATTTATTTATCATGTTCTACAGCACAATCCTAAGCGGTAATTACTCTATTCTAGGCTAGTCTGGAATTCTCTCAGAGTAAATCCCTGTGATAACTGGACTTTATAAATTTTTCTGATGATCCCCCCCCCCTCTCTCTTTCTCTTCCAATGTCTCTTGGATGTCTGCTTGGAGCTTAAATCCCTACTCTCTACTCTCATTCCTCCTCGTAGGAAGGCAGGAAGTCCAGCCCTATTCTTTCCCTGGCTCAGTGATTGGCTATAAAGGATTTTATTGGCATATCAGGGTACAAAATTGGGGAATAGCATGTACACAAAATGATAGAGGAGATTCTCAGAACAAGGATTGAAAACAGATGTGGGAGTTTCAGAAATCAGCATTTGAATTGCACAATAACTTCATGCCTACAGGCGCTGCATCCAGAGGGAAACGTCGGAGTCAGAAAAGACCCATGGTCATTAATCAGTAGGATTAACATAGTAAAAATGACCACGTTAACAAAAGCTATCTACAGATTCACTGCAATCGCCACCAAAAGATCAACACAATTCTTTACAACTATTGAAAGAATAATTCTCAACTTCATATTTTAAAACAAGCAAAACAACAACAGAATAGTTAAAAAAAAAACAATTCTGTACAATGAAAGAATTTCTGAAGATATCACCATCCCTGATTTCAAGGTGTACTACAGAACAATATAATAAAAAGTGTGTGATATTAGCGTAGAAACAGAAAGGTTGAAATAGAATTGAGGACCCAGAGATAAACCTACATATCTATAGCCTCTTGATTTTTGACATACAAGCCCATACCATACAATGGAAAAAGAAAGCCTCTTGGACAAATGGTGCTGGTATCACTGGAAGTCTGCAGGTAGAAAAATGTAAACAGATTAATATTCATCACCCAGCACAAAACTCTATTCCAAGAGGATCAAAGACCTGAACATAAAACAAGAAACACTAAATCTAATAGAAGAGTAATTGGGGCAAAGTCTTGAACTCATTGGTACATGAGACACCTTCCTTAGCAGAACACCAAAAGCTCAGGCATGAAGATCAACAATTAATAAATGGAACTACTTGAAACAGCAAAGCTTCTGCAAAGCATAGGATACCATTAAAAAAAAGAAAGAAAGAAAACAAAATGGCACCATAAAGAATGGGAAAAGATATTCACCAACCCTACATCTGACAGAGGGCTAATATCCAAAGTATGTAAAGAACTCAGGAAACTAGACAACAGGAAACCAAATAACATAATTAAAAGTGGGTTACAGAGCCCAACAGAGAATTCTCAACAGAGGAAGCTTGAATGGCCAAGAAACACTTAAAGAAATGTTCAACGTCCTTATCGTCAGGGCAATGCAAATTAAAACAATCCTGAGCTTACATCTTAAAAATGTCAGAATGTCTATGATTAAAAAAAAAAAACGCAAGCAATAACACATGCTGACAAGGTTGCGTAGAAAAGAAAATACTCCTCAACTGCTGGGGAGCTTGCAAACTTTACAATCACTTTGCGAATCAATCTGGTGTTTTCTCATAAAACTTGGAATAGCTCTACCTCAGGACCCACAGATGAGATTCTTCCTTCCATCTCATGTATTCAGTTGGTGCTGCTTGTATCCACAGTTCCTGTTCTCCACCCTATGTTTTCCAACTCTACAATTGCCTCCAACTGTGTTTTATTTCCTGCTTCTAATTCCCTTTTTAGATCTTGAATAGTTTTATTCATTTCTTTCATTTCTTTCTCCTATTTGATTGAATATTCTTCTAATTCTTTATGGGATTATTCAATCCCTTCATCTGTTTGAACGTATTTTCCTATAGTTCTTTGAGAACTATATTTTTCTCCTTCAAGGCTTCTATCGTTTTCATCACCTCAGATTTTAAATCTTCTTATGCTTCATTTGTGTTACTATCTCCAGGGTAGGATCACTGGTTTCCAGTGGTCATAAGGCTCTGGATTTTGTTGCTTGTGTTTTTGTGCTGTGCTCTAATGTAGTATCTAGTGTTAGCAGGCCTGGAGGTTCCTCCAATGGGATCACTATTTATGTCTCCTGCAGGCCAGGCAGGTTGTGAGCAGGCAAAGAGAGTTCCAAGATGAAGGATGTTTAACTAAGGTTCTCCAGAGCCCTCTTCAGAATAGTGGAAAATGGGTGTTGGGAGCCTGCACCCAGTTAAGTTCTACTGAGTTTGCTGCATGTGTCCCAGTTGGGTTAGGCAAGAGAGGAGCAGGCTAATCAAGCTCCAAGCCAAAAGCTGCTTGGGTGCCCCTCAGCTCACTTCTGTATGATGGATAATGTAGGTTTGGTCTGGTGCCTCTGCTGGTTCACTTTCTGGGCCTCAGATAGGCCAGGCCCCAGATTTCATTTTCTCATCACAATTTCACTTTTGATAAATTTGTACATAAAGAAATGAAATTTATCAACATGTACAAGACCCAGATGAGGGATACAGAGAGAAACCAATGTATACTTGTTAGTTTTACTTTTTAGTTGCTCCAATAGGATTTCTTGGGACTGCAAGTCAGTCAAGAAGCAAGTGATGTGCCCACGGACACACTCAGCCCAAAATGCTTGAATTTATTTAAGAAAAATGCCCCCCAAACCATTCAAGAACTGCTTCAACCCAAAAGCTGCATTATGTGGGGGTGTTCCCGAAGAAAGAAAGATGAAGACTTTAGTTGTCATTAGTTGCGTGAGAATCAAGCCTGTGTGCTTTACTGTACATTCTTTATATTAAAAGACTAGAATAATAGAGAAATTTCAAAAAAAAAACTCTAGCTGTAGTTTGTGATAAGAAAATGGCTCTGTAGGGTATGTTTCAGAAGTGCATTCTATAACTTAACACAGTTTACTTTGGAATATGTCACACTATACCTCTGGTCAAAATTAAGAATGACATGATTATTGTCTTGGGGTGTAGCGCCACACCTTAAATCAATGGGGCTACTGAAAGGTTGAAATGGAAGTTCTTTAGACCTCAAGGATGCCTGCCAGTCTACACTACATAAAATGTCTTAATTCCTAAATTTTTGACAAATGTAGTTACTTTCCATGTATGTTTGTGTGAGAACATAATACGTTAGAATGCACATATTAATTGAAGCAGAGCTATCACATTTCATAGAAAATACAGCATTTAGCATGATGTAATGTTTGTTCACCTGTGTGAACCAATGAATAGTGACAGCACATATAAAGAAAAAGTACTTAAGACTGAGTATATACAGATATTTTCCACTCGTGGTGTATAAAAGGACAACTTCAATAATGACTACAAGTTTAAATATAGCAATTCTTAATTAATATCTCATCTAAAATTAAACATAATTAATGATAAATATATAACTTTACTTAGAATATATCTTTAACTTATGACAGGGCTAAGTTTCATTTATCTTTTCCCATCTAGAGTCATGCTTTCTTTCCCTTACAAGAAAACTTCCATGGGAAAGTAACAAATCATATTCTGGAAACTGGAGTTGGAAATGCCCTAGTAAAGTACATGTTTTTTGACCTCTGTCAAATTGTTTGCTTAGTTTAATTCTATCTTTCAACAGCCAAACAGGATATAGATTTTTCTGGGCTATTTAAGGGTAAAAGCTCCCTGTAAATTGCATTCAAGGATTTTCTGAGAGAAGTGACTTCAGGCAGTGGTTTCATACACACTCTCAATTTGGAATTCGATATTGCTGAGTGGTCTTTCATGTCTTACCCCAAATATTGTCATAGAACAAAATTATTCAGAATAAGAAATATTAGAACGATGGATAAAGTGATAACTTACATAATATTAAGTTAAGAACTAGCTCTTATGAAAAGTAACAGCATATAGACCCACATGCCCACATGTACACTTGGGTATGTCTTTTACTTAACACCTGCCATTTATATAGACATTCCAAATGACACACACCTAACTCAAGATTCAAAGATAATGCCTACAAACCAGGGAAAATGGGCAATGTTTGTCTAAGCCTTTGGATTACCATATGCAGAATGACTTGCTTCTCAACCATCCATTTACCTACAAACTTCATAGTTTCTTTTTTCTTTACAGATGAATAATACCCCATGGCAAAAATGTACGACATTATTGTTAGCCATTTACCACCTGGTGGACATTTAGCCTATTTCGGTCTCATGACTACTGTGAAGAGAGCAGCACTGAACATGGCTTGTTCTCTGTAATAGCTAATGATTGCTCAATTCATGTCCTTCCCTGTATGTACACAATTGATCATTTATATATAAAATTCTATACAAAATAGAATTAGACACAGTTGATTATACTTATAATAAGGCTTCAGAGGGTGTCTCAAGAAATGGGACACAATTTAGCTCAAAACAGATGACACTGGAATAACCCAAGGACTCATGGGGGAAATACTGGCTTGGATTGTTTGAGTTGTCAGACTAAACTCTCCTTGTCCACTCATGGGAAAATACAAGACTCCAGATAACAAGTTGATGGTCTTTGTGGAAAGACTTGATGTCAGCTCGATTTTGCCAGAGTGAAAGCTCATGGGGTAACGCAACCCCTGGAAATACACGTAACAAGTCCCCTCTCTTCCCCTGGAGTGCACCTCTCCACACCTGATGACAACACCAATTCAGAACTTGTATTCTCCCAAGGGAGACATAGAAAACCTCTTCTAACTTTGTTTCAGCTACTCACTAAGATCCTGGTTATCGTCGTTAATTACAAGAAAGTGAAAATGGTGATTTGCTCTGGGGGTAAATGTTTATTCTTTCATCAGAGGCGTTCCAACATCCCCATTCAGACCTGGTTAATAACAACATAGATGACACAAAAATGGACTCTCTGAGGGAGGTCAGGTCCCTTTTTTTGAACTCTGATATATGGCCTCATTCAGCGATCTGCACAGATCTTCATGGAACATATGGGACAGGTAGGCATTTTGTTGGATCTGTCTTAGGAAACGGATGCCCAGAGGTCTTGAAAGGGAGAGGAAGTCAGAGCTGAGTTTCTGTAATAACTGCTCGGCAGCTGGCCTTCATGCCTTGGAGCAACCCCATCCTTGCAGTGACTGTGCAGGCGAGAATCCTGCAACTGTAGATTTCTGCTTTAAGTTCTCTTCTCCCTACTGCAATTTTTGTAAGGCTAATCTTAGCAATTAGGATGGCTGCTGGTTTTTTTGTTTGTTTGTTTTGTTTTGTTTTGTTTTTGTTTTTGTTTTTTGTCACTACGCACTACTTGATTACCTCAATTCCTTTATCCCAACGAAACGTCTGTATGAGAGGGTAGCACCCACCTGAAAATGACTTCGAATTTAACAGCTATTTGTGGTAGTACAGATTTTTAGCTGTGGATGGAGGCTGATTGTTCTTACGGAAAACAAAATATGAAATCAGGCGCAGAATAAACACGAGCTTTCTTATATTGAGTTTTAAAATAATCTGTCGGCAGGGTCAGTCTGAAGGTGGCCCGAGTGGCTGTCACTATTAAGATGAAATTTCTACTTTTTTTCCTGGTGGTCGCGGTGGCAGGGGTCCACATCGAGGCCTCTGCCAACCTAGGTGTCATGCTCAGCAAGATATTAAAGATGCAGTATGCCATGAAATGGCCACTCAAGTCCCCAAATTTGAATACCTTGAAGGTACAGGTGGATGTTTGAGGAGTGCATGTGGGTTATCAGTCAGCAGTATCCAGACATCTGCATTGAAGGAGAGAATTATTTCCTTCCACCAATTTATAGGCACATAGCATCTTTCCTGTCACTCTTCAAACGAGTATTAATAGGCTTAATAATTATTGGCAAGGGTCATTTTGCTTTCTTTTGGCATGCAAGCTCCTAGCATCTGGCAGTAGGGCCAAGAAAATAAGGTTTATGCATGTATGGTGGTTTTCTTCTTGAGCAACATGATTGAGAATCAGTGTATATCAACTGGTGCATTTGAGATAACTTTAAATGCTATGATTGTAAGGTCTAAGCTGGAACTTGGTCATCTTCCACCCATGCAACAACTTGCTCAAATTCTTGTCAGTGAAATGAAACTTACTGCGCATGTGGATTCAACCCCCGCCTCATTGAACATAGGCCCTACTTATGAGCCCAGGAAATTCTTCTGCACTAAGGGGTTTTGCAAGAGCTGCGTGGCTGACGTTGTGAAGGTATGTACTTAAGACAGCAGGCTGTTAGCACAGACCAGATGTTCTTGCCAGGCTCGTTGTACCTCTTGGAAAACCTCAGTGCAAGGCAGTTTTTTCCATGCTGGTACATACTGAATTCTGCACACACACATGGAGTGCAGTGATACTGTGTGGTGTCCCCAAACCCACTGTTAATAGTTTCATCTTCTTGGCATAGCGCTATTACCTCTAACTCTTTTCTTGGTCATGTTTGAGAAAATTCAGAATTGGGTTACAACTTGAGGTTGTTTTTTTTTTCTTTTTTTTAATTTATTTTTATTTTTATTTTTTATTAATTTATTCTTGTTACATCTCAATGGTGATGGTTGTTTTTTTTTTTCAAGATGTGCATTAAGCCTGTTGTGTTTTTTTTTTTATATGAGTTTTCATTTAAAAATGTTTAACATCAGTTTTCTTTGGGGGAAACACCTGAAGTCCCCAAATAATTTTTAAGAGTTTATCAGATAGCTCTCATTTGACCATCTTTAGTATATAGTTTTCAAAATGTGGCACATTGTGAAGAGTAAATTATACAGGGTTATGGGAGGAAATACAATATCCAGAGTACTAAGTGTGTGGTTTGTGTCTCAGTGTGTGTGTGTGTGTGTGTGTGTGTGTGTGTGTGTGTGTGTGTCTGTGTGTGTGTCAGTGTGTGTGTGAGATAGAGAGGGAGGGGTTAAGGGAGGGAGAGAGAAAGAGGGAAAGAGAGAGAGATTATCAGGAACAATCAACCAACTGCTTTTAAAATCCTTTTATGTAGTTCAAATGTCTTGCCTTAACCAGTCCAGTGAATTGATTTTGATTAAGGGGCCTTTATACTAAACTAGTCAATAAAAACTGAGTAGATGTAAGTTAAATGAAAAAGTTTACTGCTCAGTGTATTTTTTTTTTTTTATTTCACATCCTGGTGGCAGCCCCATCCCTCCCCAGCTCCCAGCCCCACCCTATCCTCCATCCCCCTCCCCAACTCCTCAGAAAAGGGGATCCCTCCCCCACCCACCCCAGATCATCAAGATGCACTAGGACCAAGCATGCACTCCTCCCCTGCGGCCTGGCAAGGCAGTCCTGCTAAGGGGGAAGTAATAAAAAAGCCAGCTAAAGAGTCCATTCCAGAGAGAGCCCCCACTCCCCTCAATAGAAGACCCACACGAAGCCTGAGCTACCCATTGGCCACATCCCTGCAGTGGGCCTGAGTCCACTCCATGCAAGGCCCTTGGCTGGTGCTTCAGTCTCAGCTGTCCTCTCTGGGCCCTGGTCAGCTGGTCTTCTTGTGTGTAGTCTTTAATTACCATTTACCTAACATAAGTTTCGTTTTTTACTTAGAGATAATTTCTTTAAGGACATCATTTAGAATCACACACCCAAATAATGAGCTAATTTACTGTTTCTAGAACAATTGAAACTCACCTCACTGAAGAAAAATTCAGTGAAACTTCTTTACAAAGTATGTATTGTATAAATGGGGATCATTTGTCTGGCAATTGCATTATCGTAACATTTTTTCAGAATATCGTAAAATAGTTCAGAATTTTATTGTATCTGAAAGGCAAAACTTTTATTACGTATTTTAATGTTTTCATACTGTTCCAGTGTTCTAAAAATGAAACTTTGAGTTGATTAACACAATAAAAAAAACCGATTTAGAACTAGAGCCATAATTTTGAATGGCAGTTGCGTACAGCTGTGGTAACAGAGAGGGTTTAAGTGGAAGAGCCAACCATACCCTGGGTTTACAGGTGGAGGTTAAGAGCTGAAGGGAAGGAACCAAAATGGGTGATTTGTTGTTGATGCTACCTAACTCTTAGACGTTGAGCACGCTGACTACTGGACACGCATGGAGGGCATTCACGCAATGCATCTTAGCGTGACAGCCTAAAGCGGAACCTACTGTGATCCTCGGATAACAGAAAGCTAGTTCAGTGATTAACTGGAGGAAAATGATGCCATCTTATCCTTTTGGTTAGGGTTGTAGCTCTGTTGGCCCAAATTCTTCTGTTGATAGACGTATTAAGTTCTATATATGTGTATATGGTGACTAGGTCTTAAAACCTTGCTACTATGGTTGCCTACCAACTTCAGACTACATCCGCAAAGCTTAATGGTCGAATGGGCCTTTCTTCAAATAACAGACATACCATTTGTCCATTTGTGACACAGCTTTATGGCACACAGACATTCAGAATTTAGGCCATAAATGTTCATATGTACGTGACAGTTTAAACTATCAAGAACTTAATATCAAATCCAACTTTCTCCATGTTTGTTTGCCTTAGGTTGGATAATTCATCTCTTAGTTAATTGCTTTTATTGGCTTACACACCTGGTAAAATTCAGCTGTTCACACTCATCTCTCTTTTGTCTTATGCTTAGTCATAAGTAAATCCAGAATTTAATAATCTACTGGGCAAATAAGTGAGATGCATAAATATAAAAATATATAAGGAGAAGAAAGTAAACTTTTTACAACTATCGTATTCCTAACAACTCCAAATTTATTAGCTGCTTACAAATTGTGTAGTTACAAAGTGTCTGTGCTCTACAAATCAGAAGCTCATGGACTTGTCTACAGGCTGGCTAATTTTATTGGCATTTTCAATACAGTTGACATTGAGAAGGGTCTTTGTTTTAATTAAAAAGTTGGTAAAGCCTGGTTTTAAACCTCGGTGTAAAATACTTTCAGAATGGATCTGGCACTAGCACCAGTACTAGTTTCTCAGCCTGAACACTGTGAAATGTGATGAGATCCAGTGATGGTTCATTCTTAACTTTAAAGGTTTCTCAGTCTGGAATTTTGATGCACTGGCACACTCCATCATTGTCATAACTTAAAATAACTCCGTTAATTTTTTAAAACATGATTTGACATTGTAGGGCTTTTCTTTTTTTTTTAATGTGAAGCAGGGAAAGATTTGTAAAGATTTAGGACTTTTGGTGTTGTGAAAATAGACAAGCCAGTGTGAAAGGAAAAAAGTAAAATAATGTGTCTGTGCAAGTGATTTACCTATATGATGGTGTCAATGTTTTCGAGTGCGCCTGAGGGAAACCCGAGATGATTCAAATACATCTCCATCACCTGATTTCTTAGTATGATAGTTTAGATTAATAAAATTATGAATAAGTGAAATTCTTTTGTCCCCGGGAACTTTTTCACCAATACAGAGTATATGTGTAAGTTGACCTTCACCTGTGTGATCAGAGTATTAGTGAGGTTTTTAAAATCTGCTGTGTTCTATCCCTGTGGTAAGTTGTACAAAATTCTAAAAAATGTTTATGGTTTACTTTTTTACTACATTGTTTAGCTACATGATTATATGCATTATAAATTTTAATTATTTTGGGGTCTTTTTTTTGAGACAGGGTTTCTTTATGCAACCTTGGCTGTCCTGGATTCGCTTTTGTAGACCAGGCTGGACTTGGACTTGAACTCATAAAGATCTGTCTGCCTCTGCCTCCCCAACAGCTGGTATTGTAAGCATATGCCAAAACACCTGGCAGTATTATTATGTTTTTACACATACACTTATTCTAGTTTTATATATACATATATATATATGTGTATATGTGTGTGTGCGTGCGTGTGTTTGTATGTGTGTGTGTGTGTGTGTGTTAACTGAATGCGGACCTAGCACAAAAGCCTGAAGAGGGCAACAGATTTGGGAAATTGAAGTTACAGATGGTTGTGAGGCACCACGTGGGTGCTGGAATTGAGCATAATTCCATAAAAAGGCCATCTCTCCAGCCCCCAAATTGTACTTCTTAACACATTGTTATAATATGAGAAAGGCTGTTAAATTCTAAGGATGTAACAATAAATTCCTGTCTGACACTGTTAACGTATTTATATGCAAAGGCTATCATGCGTTAAAAATAGAAGTCACGTTGCTGACTAAGATGACGTGCCATCACTCACACTTCCATCACGAGGCAAGAGAAAGTATAATAAATAAAAGATAATATCCCACGTTACTGTTCATGCACTGCTTTCCAGACAAAGCTCTTGCTGTGTGATACAATAGTGTCTCCCTTCTCAGACGAAGAAAACACTTGAAGTCGATTGAAAACCTCAGAAGATTTATTAAAGTCCTGAAGACAGCACTGTCCCACCTGATCGTCGCGTCATGATGCAATAAAGCCCTCTCTAGGTCTTTGCAGAGTAAAGTCATGAAAACCACTGAGGAGGTGGCCCTCCAGATTCTCCTTCTTTGCCAGGTTGGGATTGGGATTGCGGCCAACATCCTTCTGTTCGTCCATAATTTCTCTCCCGTCTTTACCGGCCTTCAACTGAGACCCAAACAGGTCATTGTCACCAACTTGGCCATTGCCAATGTCTTTATTCTCCTCCTCATTTGGTTTCCAAACAATATGACAGTTTTGGGTCCAAGGAAGCCCCCAACAGACCTCAAGTGTAAAACTGAGTACTTCATTCACCTGGTGGCTCGAAGCACAAACATGTGTTCCACCTGTGCCCTGAGCACCTACCAGTTTTTCACACTTGCTCCTAGTAACTGTGGTGGACTGTTTCTCAGAAAAAGATCCCCCAGGGTCCTGAGTTATTATTCTTCCTACAGTTGTTGGTTGTTCAGTGTCTTCTATAACGTCTACATTCCAATGAAAGTCACTGGTCCGCAGAACACAGGCAATGCCACTGACTCTTCTAGAAGCAAGTGGGTCTGCTCCACCTCAGATTTCACCGTAGGCATGGTCTACTTAGGGTCTGTCCATGACATCATGTTCATCAGCGTCATGGTCTGGACCTGCGTCTCCATGGTGCTGCTCCTGCAGAGACACCGTCAGAGGCTGCAGTGCATTCTGAGCCACGCTCAGGAACAGAGATGCTATCCTGAGACCAGAGCTGCCCACACCATCCTGATGCTGGTGTTCACCTTTGTGAGCTTCTATCTCCTGCATTGTGTTTGTAATCTCTGTCACATTTCTTTTGTGGACTTTCGTCTCTGGTTGCGGCGCACCAGTGAAGTTTTAGCCGCGGGCTTCCCCACTATTTCTCCCTTACTGTTGATCATTAGGGGTCCTCGGGATCCTTGTTCAGTGCTCTTTGGCTGCTGAAAGCCAGGCAAAAAAAAAAAAAAAAAAAAAAAGCAAAATAATAGATACATCTTAATTAGCATCCACACAAAAACTCTTTGTGCTGAAAACCCTTCTTTCTGAACAGGACTCACCACTGTAACCTCCCCGCTAAAGGAATGGAAGCAGGCTGTTTGCTGTACAGTTAATGGTAGCTCAGATCGCAGTGAGATCCAGGTGAGCAGACGATGCAGAGACCCAAGCTCAAGTATCCACCTCATCAGGGGAAGCAAGAACAGGAAGACCTACAGAAGGACGAAAAGAAGCAAAGAAAAAAAAAAGCCAGTCAATAAATTCACGATTATCTTAGCATATGTACGGGACCGCCTGGATTTTAGACTCTCCATTGAGAAGTCGGGTGTAATGTTACTTGGTCATTTTTCTCGTGCGGCTTTTAATATTCTTAGTTCTGTGTAGTTACTGTTTTGATTATTATGTGTAGATGGGGACTTTTTTTTTGGCTCAGGCTATTTGGTGTACTGTATGCCTACTGTAGGCATATTTATTTATTTATTTATTTATTTATTTATTTATTTAATCACATTACAACTGGATCCCAGCCTCCTCCCTTTCTTACCAGTCACAAACCCCCATTCCTCCCCCTCCTCCCACTTCCCATCTCCTTCTCAGAGAAGGTGAGGTCCCCACGGGGTACCAACCCACCCCGGCACCTCAAGTCACAGTAGGACTAAACACATCCTCTTCCACTCAGGACTGACACAAGAGCTCAGATAGGGAAGAGGGCTCCAGAGAGAGGCAGCAGAGGCAGCGACAGCCCCCTCCTCCTATTCCTAAGGAACCCATGTGTTGCCTAACCTGCACATCTGCCACATATACGTAGCGGGGTCTAGACCCAGGCCATGCTTGCTCTTTGGTTGGTGGTTCAGTCTCTGGGAGCCCCTATGAGCCCAGGTGAGTTGACTCTGTAGGTCTTCTTGTGGCGTCCTTGACCCCTCCCGTTCCCTCTATCCTTCCTCCCAATCTTCCCCAAAACTCCCCAAGCTTTCGGCCTACTGTTTGGCTGTGGGTCTCTGCCTCTGTTTCCATCGGCCGCTAGATGAAGTCTCTCCGAAGACAGTTACGCTAGGCTCCTGTCTGCAAGCATGGCAGGTTATCGTTAACTGTGGCAGGGGTTGGCTCTCTCCCATGGGGTGGGTCTCAAGTTGGGCCACTCACGGATTTCCCATTCCCTCAATGTCTGCTTCATCTCCATTCCCCTACTTCTTGTCGGCAAGACAAATTTTGAGTCAAAGGTTTTATGGGGGCATCTCCTTCTTTAGGTTAGGGGTTTTTTCATTCTTTTTTTCTTTTATGCCAGTGAAAAATACTTACTGTGCCTTTGGCCTGGGCTTCTTCTCTTTCCTCTATTCCTATTATTCTTAGATTTTTGTCTTTTCATAGTGCCAAGATTTCCTGGATGCTTGGCGCCAGGAGTTAATTAGATTTAACATTTCTGAGGAGACTATTTCTTTTATTATATGTCTTCAACGCCTGAGATTTTCTCTTCCATCTCTTGAAGTCTGTCGATGACGCTTGGCTATGCGGCTCCTGTTCGAAGTCCTACTTTTTTATTTCCATAATTTCCTCAGTTTGGGTTTTCTTTATTGATTCTGTTTCCACGTTCAGGTCTTCAACAATCTTGTTCATTTCTCCCCACTGTTTTTTTTTTTTTTCAGGATTTCTTCGGAAAAATTATTTCCTCTTTCAGAACCCCTAGCATATTTATAAGTGCTATTTTCAGGTCATTTTCTTGCTCTTCAACGATGTTGAAATACTCAGTGTTTGCTGGGGTTGCTGGGCTCTAGTGAAGATACTTTCTCCCAGATATTATTGGTTGTGTTTTCATGGTTGGCTTTAGGCATCTGAGATTGGGAAGATTGTAATTCCAGGTGCTGATATCTTATCTCACCTTCGTTGAGTGAGTGTTTTCTTACTTGCTTTCTGTTGCCCTGTCTGTTACTTCCCAGAGTCTCCTGGCTGTGTGTTGCCTATTAAGGAATTCTTCCGCGATTCCAATAGGCGTGGCCATTGGAGGCTCCACGTAAAACACTCAGGTTCTGTGTGTTAAGAGCTGACCTTTAGGAACGGGGCTCTGCTGGGAAGGGGGTATAAGGAAGTCCACAGGAGGCAAGAATGCAGGATGTTGTTCCAGGATCTGCTTAGTCCCGTGGGAATGGTAACAGAGACCACAGCAGAAGGTTTGCTACAGAGCTGGGGATGAGATTGGGAGATTAGATTTGGGGAAAAGGGGAATCTGAAGTTAGGCTATTTGCTTTCCTGGTCAGAATGGTCTGTGGGTTCCAAGAGGAATGCCTGCCGGAGTTAGGGGCCTAGGCCACTACCTCTGCCTAGCTGCCTTCCATGGCAGCAGCGGATTCCTGGGGTTCTCTGTCAGAGCCCTGATTTAGCCTCTCTGCTTCTCAGGTCTCAACTTCTTAAAGGTTGAAGTTCAACACATTTAAATCAACAGATTTATCTCCCTGTGGTACTGGCTTAAAAGAACAAAAGGTTAGCCCAACCAGCGTTTATTTAAAAAAAAATTTTTTAGTAGCCTGCTAACCTTCTTCTGAGTGTCCCATGAGCATAAACAGGGGGAGGAGGTCCCCCTCAGTCACAGTCATAGAGGAGGGGAATAGGGGGGAAATGGGAGGGAGGGAGGAATGGGAAGATACAAGGGATGAGATAACAATTGAGATGTAATATGAATAAATTAATAAAATATATTAAAAAATAAAGTTGGCATTCTTATAGCTCATAAAATTTTTTTAATGTTTTACTTTTGCTTCAGCTTTGTGTTAAGTATTGCACAGCAGTTAAAAATGCCAGACTTAGCAGAAGGGATGAGCCAGAGAAGAAGAGTGAGCCTCCCTTGCTGTCTTTCAGCCTATAAAGATAATATTCATGAGAGTGGAAACTTTTCCTCCATGCTCCCAACCAAATCCACAGTCCAGCAAGGCCTTTGACCTATTCTACACACATAGCTTAACTGCTGAATGAAAGGTTAAAAGAGCAAGACTCTTGAGGATGGGAGTCCCAGTTGGCTTTGACCTTAAGTAAAGGTTTAATTTTTTGCCACCATGCATGCCTTAAATGCCAAGAGAAAAGTGTAGTAAGAGGCTACGGTGTTTGTCTTTTTTTTTTTCTGGACACGGATTTATTTATTTATTTATTTATTTATTTATTTATTTATGTTTAATAATCTAATCCATGTTTCTTTAATTTAACAATTTAGAGTTTACAAAGTTTCCTATAACATCAAGGAGTTGGGTGGCAGATATTTTTATTACATTTTTAGAAACTCAGGCACTGTGGGCAGTGGATGAGGAGGTGAGGTTAGTCCTCCTCTTTTATTTTTTAAATATATGTTTTATTAATTTATTCATATTACATCTCAATTGTTAGCCCATCCCTTGTATCCTCCTATTCCTCCCTCCCACCCATTTTCCCCTTACTCCCCTCCCCTATGACTGTGACTGAGGGGGACTTCCTCCCCCTGTATATGCTCATAGGGTATCAAGTCTCTTCTTGGTACCCTGCTATCCTTCCTCTGAGTGCCGCCAGGCCTCCCCGTCCAGGGGACGTGGTCAAATATGGGGCACCAGAGTTTGTGTGAAAGTCAGACCCCACTCTCCACTCAACTGTGGAGAATGTTCTGTCTATTGGCTAGGGTTTCAAAGTTTACTGCATGTATTGTCCTTGGCTGGTACCATAGTTTGAGCATGGACCCCTGGGCCCAGATCTGCCCATCATAATGTTCTTCTTGTAGGTTTCTAGGACCCTCTGGATCCTTCTATTTCCCCATTCTCTCTTGCTTCTCTCACCTAGTGTCCCAATAGAAAGTCTTCCCCTCTGTCCCACTTTCCTGGTAAGTGAAGACTTTCATGGGACATGCCCCTAGCCCAATGGTGTTTGTCTTTTAATCTCTAATAAAATTGACCTGGAGTTTCACTTGAGTCCACATTTAGTACTTTTATGAGCGAAACAAAAAGACTCCAAAGGGGGAACCCAGAGTATAAGATGGCTATAAGGAGAAGCATAATTTATTCTGGTAACAATGGATTACGTGTACACACATACACACAAACACACACAGGGAGATATATACATATATATCCCCTATCAATATAGTCCTGAGTGTCCTGAAACTCACTACATCGACCAGCACCACCTTGAACTGAGATCTGTATGCTGTCTCCTGAGTACTGGGAATAAATGGGTGTGCCAACACATCAGTTTAATACATAAAGAGGGAACATGCGTATGTTTGATAAATGTGGTGAATAAATTGCTAATGTCTAGACTAGGAGAAACTGCCTTGAAGCTGTGCGTCTAGTCTCTCTGTCTCTGAGACTATATTTATGTCTTTACGTTTTGTTTTGAGGCTAAGGAATATTCGATTCAAACTGTTAAGATTCAAGCATATGTTGCTCCTTATTTTTAAAGTTTTACAAGCCCAATGTTGTACACATTTAGGAAAGCTGTAAGTGGTTAGACAAACATCTCTTTCCAGGGCGATCATTGCTGTAACTTGCAGGATTGTCATTGCTTTTCTCCCACAGTACTCGGTACGGTACATTCTAACACTGGTTGTTCCCCGTGACTGTTTCAGTCTCCTTTCTTTCTTTCTTTTCTTTTTTTTTTTTTTTTTTTTTTTTTTTTTTTTTTTTGGTCTTTTTGAGACAGGGTTCCTCTGTGTAGACTTGGCTGTCCTGGACTCGCTCTGTAGACCAGACTGGCCTTGAACTCACAGCGATCCGCCTGCCTCTGCCTCCCGAGAGCTGGGATTAAAGGCGTGCGCCACCACGCCCGGCTCAGTCTCCTTTCTTATATCACCTATAGACACCTGGGAGGTGTAAGAGTCCTCCAGGTGAGTCTCCATGTTCTGTGAGTCCCTTATGCGCTGTCCTTAAGCACCATGTTCAGCAAAGTTGTGAGCCCTATTGGAAACAGCTTTTAATGATTGGGGAACCTATGTGAGTCTATTGGCAACCAGCTGAAAATTAAGTAACCCATTCCTGTAATTTGGATTTCTGTTTGTATGAGGTTTCTAGTTGGGATATCATCTGACAATGTAGTGTAACTAACTCCATTAAACTCTTTTAAATATGTATATTAGAAGTTTTTTTTTAAAGATTTATTATATACACAGTGTTCTGCCTGCATACAAGCCTGCAGGCCAGAAGAGAGCATCAGATCACATTGTAGATGGTTGTGAGCCACCATGTGGTGGCTGGGAACTGAACTCAGGACCTCTGGAAGAGCAACCAGTGCTCTTAACCACTGAGCCATCTCTCCAGGCCCTAGAAGTTTTCATATAAGTATCTATGTAGTGTTTTCAGAAGGCCACTAAGTGTTTGTTATCCCTCCCCTAATTCCCTTTTCTATCCTGACATCTCATCCCATCCCTATTTATCTCTATATTACCCAATATTCCTTTCACTATTTTAACCACTGTACATTTTCTCTACTCCCTTGAAAATATACACCAATAAATTGCCACATACAAAGCTCACGGCTGCTAAGGATATTCCATACAAAACACACATCAAAAATAGTGAAGCGAACAACCACAAATAAGAGGAAAATTGGTGAAAATTGTTTTTTTTTAAGATTTATTAGTTATGTATACAATGTCCTGCCTGCGTATGTGCCTGCCCACCTGAAGAGGGCACCAGATCTCATTACAGATGGTTAGGAGCCACCATGTGGTCGCTGGGAATTGAACTCAGGACCTTTGGAAGAGTAGCCAGTGCTCTTATCCTCTGAGCCGTCTCTCCAGCCCCAACAATTGTTTTTATGCACCTGCGTTACCAGATTCCGAGTGTTTCCAAATGCGCAAGTTTTGTGAATTCCCTAATTTAGTTTTGCTTGACAGCTGAAAACTATTTCATTGTGAAAATATACCACTTTTCATTAGCTGCGGGGGAGCAGCCCTAGCATTCCAGATATACTGTGAGGGTCCTTGAAGCAGGGATGAACAGGAGCAGCGCAAAAATCAACTCTCCAGTTAGATGTCTGATGCAAGCTGACAGGCAGTGTTCTTGGTAGCTGCTAGCAGGCAGGCACACAAGCAAGCGAGCAAGCACACCATGAAACAGAAACCTCAGTTCTTTATTTAGTTTTTTGTTTTTGTTTTTGTTTTTTTTTTTTAGGGAATTAAAGTCAAAAAGTCTTTAAGGAAGTAAAGGCAGTTACTTCAACTGATAGTTGCATAAAACTCTACAGAATTTTAACCTCATCTAAATTTCAGCAAGCTCCATGTCTACGCCCCACTGACCCCAAAACCGAGGACCTCATTTTATTTCTTATGAACTTCAGTGTTTGACCTCTTCAGCCAGTTTTGTTTTGGGCCAAAGGCCACAGCTTTCGCAGTTTCCCTTCAACTGGACATTAGCAACTAAACATTAGTTCTCTTAAGCTATTTTAGTATAGAAGTACTGGGCAAGACTTGCGGTTAATATTTTCAAGCTCAGTCTGATGCCTCGCTAGGCATTTTTTTTATAAACTCCTTGAGTATAGCAAAATGTGGCTACATCCTTAAGCTCTAATATATTCTTTAAGAATCCTAATTTTTTTTTCCTTCGTAGTACGACACTTCCAAGGTCTGCTATCTGTGGCAGCCAATCTTTCCAGTAAAAATCAAATCGTTAACCGAAGCTGATTTTCACACCATTCCCATCTTGGTTTATGCCTTCCTCAGAATCCAACCATGCCTTTTCTTAAAAGTTCCAATTCATAGGCTTTTTTTTTTTAATCTCTTTTTGCCTAACCAGAGGTTCAACCCTAGAAATTTCTTTCCTCAATGTCTCATGATTTTCATACGCCATCTGTAAATCCTAAACCATGGAAAACTTTAGTAAGGAACAATTTTTTTTTGCATTTTTCCCCCCAAATTAATGTTGTATTCCACATCAGAGATAGTCTTATCCTTAAGCATGTATTGCTGGCCAGGTATCATTACCTGATTTTGGCAGAACATGTAGCTTTCTCTGCTCAAGTGATTTTGGGGGAACCGAGGACAGGGGGAGGGGAGCCCCATCAAGACAAGGAGCGAGGAGAGCAGGGTGAAAGCCACCATTATAAAAGTCACAGACAGAGGGGAGGGGAATAGGGTGAAAAGCGGGAGGGAGGGAGGAACGGGAGGATTCAAGGGATGGGATAACAATTGAGATGTAATCTGAATAAATTAATTAAGTAATGAAAAGATGCTTCATTCTCAATAAATAAATAAAATCAATCTTAAATAATAAATAAAATAAAAGTAACAGGTGGCATCACAACAAGTGATAAGCTGGGGGGGCGGGGGCAGAAGTGGGGGGAGGTCAGGAGGGATCCGATCTTTGTCAGGTGATTCAACTCCCGTCCATTCAGGGCCATCTGGAGAGGGCCTCAAGCTCAGATCCTTGTCAAGCGAGGAGCTGCATGGTCTCCACTCCTTGGTCCCTGGGCACGCCGTTACCGGGCAACTAGCCAGTCATCAGCTGACGGGACACGTGCGCCATTTCCACCTTGTGCTTATTGCGAATCGGACGGTAATGAAAGTGAATGGCTCTTTCTAGTTCTCACTTGCAGCAGCGTTTTAGCAGGACCGTGGTGTCTGGCATGAATCTGGGGTTAGGGCTCCTGAGCTTTGAGGTAGCCTTTTGTCACTGACTGTTACCACAGAGATTTGGTTTTTTGAAGGATTCCCAGAAGCTTTGCATGACTTAATCTGGAGACTGGCTTTGCAAACCAGGAAGCCTCTCTATGGCTGAGAATTGCTCAGGTGATGGGTCTTTCGAGACCTATAGGAAACTTTGGTAATGTGGAAACTGAATTGGCCAAAGTTGCCCTTTTGTGTAACAACCAAGAAGAGACTTGATACTCTATGAGCATATACAGGGGAAGGAGGTCCCCCTCAGTCACAGTTATAGGGGAGGGGAGTAAGGGAAAAATGGGAGGGAGGGAGAAATGGGAGGATACAAGGGATGGGATAACAATTGAAATATAATATGAATACATTAATTTAAAAATATTTTTAAAAAAGGGGTTCTAGGAAGCTGTCAGTGTTGGGTCCTTCGGAGGCTGATCCCCTACTGCTTGAGAATCCTTGATCCATCCTGCAGTGGCCCCCTTTCTTCTACCTATTGTCCTGGGTGACCCAGAACATGAACAGGGAACCAAAGCTAAGTTCTCTCAATCTCTCCACACCAACTTCAAAACTACATTACAGACCGTGCCTCTCAACTGTTTGCCAAGAACCTCCCCAAGCATCCGTGTTCCTTAAATATTTCAATTTCACAACCCACTTGAGCACCCCAAGAAAAGACTATTCTGACGTAACAAAAAGCCTCTCACGCTTAATTCTCCCCAATACAAACAGGCCCTGCTCTCAGATAACATTTCCCCTTGAGCTGGAGAGATGGCTCAGAGGTTAAGAGCACTGCCTGCTCCTCCAGAGGTCCTGAGTTCAATTCCCAGCAACCACGTGGTGGCTTACGACCATCTATAATGAGATCTGGCCTGAAGGTAGAGAACTGTATACATATTAATTATTATTATATGTAATATAAAATATTATAAATCTTTTAAAAAACAAACCAAAAAAATAACATTTCCCCAATTAACCTTATACAGCCAATCTAAATTCTCCTGGCTCCTCTCAAGAACTATCAGACTCTAGACAAGCACTCTTACCAAGCAACAGCCTACGTTTTCCTGACTGTTGCCTATTCCTAAAGATGGGGCCTCCTCCCCTTTCCCTGGTCCTAACAGTTTTCTATTTTTAATTTTTAATTAATAATTAAATTTTAATTTTATTAATTTATTATTACATCTCAATGGTTATCCCATCCCTTGTATCCTCCCATTCCTCCCTCCCTCCCATTTTCCCCTTACTCCCTTCCCTTATGACTGTGACTGAGGGAGACTTCCTCCCCCTTTATATGCTCATAGGATATCAAGTCTCTTCTTGGTAGCCTGCTATCCTTCCCCTGAGTGCCACCAGGTCTCCCCATCCAGGGGACATGGTCAAATATGAGGCACCAGAGTACATGTGACAGTCAGACCCCACTCTCCACTCAACTGTGGAGAATGTCCTGTCCATTGGTTAGATCTGGGTAGGGGTTTGAAGTTTACGGCCTGTATTGTTCAAATCAAGTACAAACTGCTGCAGCAGCCACCATGCCAGCACCAGTCGTTTTGTCATAACCTCCACCATGGTCCGGCCTCACAGACTACACCTGACTAAGCTCAGACGGTCCTGCAGAACCTGGACATCCACCTGCACAATCTGTTCTTCCTGCCCTTGACCAACAGCCTGGCTTCCTTGGGTCTCCTGGCAACAACGCCCAAACGTCAGGAGGAAGCAGGCAGAGAGCCTGATGCTCGCGTACCCAACGCTCAGCAAGCCGGTAATAAAAACAAAAGAGGTGGGAAGGAAGGGATTCTGGCCAGCTGGAGTTCTTATCTGAAGAGATAGCATGGTAGGCATGGCTCTGGCAGGCCTTGCCTCTCTCCCCATTTCCTCTGCCTTGTTAAAAACCCTTAGATTACATCCCTAAAACTAATCACCAAAATTGGTTTCCTTATTCGGCCACTTCCTCCTCCTGAGGCTGACCACCAAGGTCCAGCTATCAAAGTACTGAAATCAAGCAAGCAAATCAGCCCCCTCTTTGGTTCACATAACTAACATGCCCCCAAACACCTCATCCTAATACGGGGTTTCCCATGTTATAAACCGCCATTTGTCTATGAGCCACATCTGCCTCCTCTCTACCCAGAAGCAGCCCTTTGTGGGCCACATCTGTCTCCTCTCTATCCAGAGGCAGCCCTCTGTCCCCCTCCAAGACAAACACCCCCTTCCCCTTCTCCCACACCTTTACCTGCTGTCTTTGTCTCTTCTTCCTTTCCTTTTGTCGCTCTGGAACAAAGAAATCTCCTGTGTGCTGAGAACTTTGTATTGGGGGCCCTAACACCCAGCCCTTGGCAGGCAGAGGCAGAGGCAGGGGGGGATCTCTGTGAACTCAAGGCTATCCTGGTCTAGATAGTGAGTTCTAGGAAAGTCGGGGCTGTTACAAAGAGAAACCCCATCTTGAAACAAAGAAAAGACACCAAACAAACAACAGAACCAACCCTATTGTAAAATAGATATGAAAACCAAGTATCTATATTCTACATGTCAGGTTAAAAAAAATAAAGGTTAATATGTATTTTTTATTTATTAGTTCTTTGAATATTTTGTACCATGTATTTTGGTCATATTCACCCCAGCCCAGCTCCTCCCACATACAGCCCTCTCTTCCCCACTGTCGTGAAGCAGTTTCCTCTGAGATTAAAAACCAGCCACCTTGGGGAGAAACTTCATAAAACACAGGATGTGAAAGTGAGGCAAAAACAACAGGATACTTTAGGACAGGATTTTTACAAGGACGTGAAACAAGAGAGTGTAGCAGAGTGAGTCAAGTCTACTCCTGCAAGTAACCCCAATAAAACTCACTGTGTCACCAATGCTGGACACTGGTGATATATAATCTGTCATTGGTTCCCTATCCAGGGAGAAGAGAATTCATTCATCTCTCTCTAGCACTTTGCCTCTAAACTGTGTCCATTTTTTAATAGCTTTACATACAATTCTGCTGCCTGCATACTCTTGGGTGTCTGGCCTTCCACTGGGGTATGGGAGTCTTACCAGTGGCCACACCCTTAAAGAAAATCGACTCTTCTCTCATGAAGTATCAGTTATCAGCTTAGCTAGTAATGAGATTTCATGCCTACGTCCCCGAAATAGGGATTTTGCTTGAGACAGGGTTTCACGTAGCCCAGGCTACCCTTAAAGTCCTTATGTAGTCAAGGATAACCTTGAACTCCCGAGCTGTGTGTGTCCACCTCCAGAGTACTGTGATCACAGACGTGAGACACCATACCTGGTCACATAAACATACTTTTTGTACATTTATTTTGTGTGTGGTCAGGGGCCTACTTTTTGGGAGTCAGTTTTCTCTTTCCACCATGAGAGTTCCAGAGAGAAAGCTGAGGCTATCCATGTGGGTGGGAAGAACACTTACCCGCTGAGCCATCTCACCAACCCCACTTAAACATTTTAAAACACCAATAAAAATGGCATTATTTGTGCACCTATATATTTGTGTGTATATATGTACACACACACACATCGTCTCATATAGACTTTTGCTTTTAGTCTAGCCACACAGGGATATATGCATACGTGTATATACACATTTAAATGTGTTGTCTATGTTTTTTTCACCCACTCTGTCTGTGCTGATAGGTACATGTAAGTAGCTGCAGGGCCAGACTAACAACACTGACAACTTGAAGAAGTGGTATCTTCTATATAACTGAAAAAAAAAACTCAATGTTTTATGTGGTTCAAAAACTTGGTTAAGTCTACATGAACGATGCTGTAAGACCATTCACTTGTGTTATGACAGGGTTACTTGTGGAATTTAAGAGGGGAATAAGACAGGGTGTGGTTACAAAGAGAATTTGTGCTTATTTGTAGTGTTAGGTAGAAGGAATGAGTGATTTCTATAAAAATATGCTTTTCGCATGCCTGAGACATACGTAAGCCTAAATTAAGACCAAACCCCGGCATGGAGAGTGGAGTTGGCATGACGTTCTTTTAACCGTTGGAGGCTGGAGGGAAGGGTCAGTTTTCTTTAAGAGTGTAGGCCCTGGCCATGCTCCAGCAAGCGACCAAGAATGCTTGGAGAACACATGTTGGCGCTGAGACAACAGGCGCTGGGGGATGACACAGAGTTGGGTGGGAAGCGGAGGAGGATGGGAAGAGTTAAGCGGGAGGGAGAGCGAATAGGACCAAAACACATTGCATGAAATTCTCAAGGAACTAATAAAAATGTAAAAATGCCTTCATCTGGCAAGAGAAGAGAAAAAAATCCTAATTAGATTGCTGGGAGGACTGCGAATCATGTGAGATCAGCATTTCTCAGGCTCTCAGTATGACCATCATCTTCCTAAGTCAAGATAGATGAAATGTTAAGACAGATGACCCAGCAGTTAAATTCAGTTTCCAATACCCTTGACAGACAGCTCATAACTGCCTGTAACCCCAGCTCCAAGAGACCTGATGCCCTGTTGTGATCTTTGCAGATACACACACACACACACACACACACACACACACACACACGGAGGGAGGGAGGGAGAGACAGAGAGATAGAGAGGGAGGGAGAGACTATGTATGCTTTGATATTTGAAACTAGAGGCCAGTAGATTATTATTTAATACAAAACACAAAACAGCAACAGTTTCCATTATCTGCATGTCCAGTCTAGGCCCTCTGCTAAAGGCTTCTCATGCACAGATAATTAAAATATCCCCCACAACCTTATAAGGTACCATTGTTGCCTGGCTCCAGGAATCTACAAACAGGCAAATCTCCTTTTAAGATATTTCAAAACAATTTAAAGACACTTAACACTTTATTGGGTGCTTAAGATACCTACGTGGGAAGAAAAAGTCATTTATAAAGCAATCATTTTTTGTGTGTGAAGGTCTTTGAATCCCTGACATTGCCGTGCAAATAAAAAGCCACATCTATCTATTTAAAAAAAAAAAAAACAAAAACCACATCTGAATTGGGGGGAGGGGGTGTCCAAAACATATCTCATTGGAATATTAGTGATCTGGAATTCTGTATACAATGGGCCAAAATAAATATCGCACTTTCTTTCTTTTGGAAGTCGTTTGGAGGCAGAATGCACCCCTGTTTCTTGCACCCGAACGTCCACCCTCGTTTTCTGTTCCTGTTTACACACTGCTTAGGATGGTCAAGTAAGGATTATTTTCTTCTTCAGTAATCAGAAATTCCTGGGTTTCCTTATCAAAATCAGTAATCCGCAGTCTAGAAAGACATAAAAAAAAAAACAGCTTTAATTAACTCAGTCTTCTTTTTAAGATTTAAAATGTTTATTATTTCTGTGTATGGGCGTGCCTGTGTGAGTTTAATTTGTGCACTACACGTGTGCAGGTGCCTGTGGAAGTCAGATGAGGTCATCGAATCCTCTGGAACTAGGGTTGGGAGCAGTTGTGAGGTGTCAGGTTGGGTGCTGGGAGCTGATTTTGAGTCCTCTGCAAAAAGAGCAAGTGTTCTTTAAAAAAAAAGGGGGGGCATTTCTCCAGACCCTCACATTTCCTTCTGAGTTTTCCAACATCTATTTTTTTCCCTCCATAATTTTTTCCAAGACCATGCTCAGGAGACCCTGATGTGGCCTCTAAATGGGGTGACACAGTCATTCTATGAGATGGCATGCTGACACATGTTTAACATTGAGATTCTTCCATAAAAACTGATGCACTGTCTGGAGAGATGGTTCAGCAGTTAGGAGCACTGGCTGCTCTTACCGAGGACCCAGGTTCAATCCCCCACATTGCAGCTCAGAGTCATCTCTAACTCCAGTTCCAAGAGATCTAAAACCTCCGTCTGGCCTCGAAATCAGAATATACTTGAGGGAAAATACCCATACTCATAAATTTTTTTAATGAAAAGAAAAATTAATTTGTTGGTTTGCCGTGTGTGCGCGTGCATGGTGGTGTGTGTGTGTGTGTGTATGTGTGTGTGTGTGTGTGTGGCACCAGAGGTCAATGACAGGGGGCTTTTTTATCTTTTTATTCTAATTTATTTATATTACATCTCAACTGAAATCTATCCACTTGTTCTTATCTTCCTGTTCCCACCCACCCTCCCTCTTCGGCCCTATTCCCCTGCCCTAGACTTCTGACCTGTGTGGTCCTCCTCCCCTACTCTCTGGCCACAGCCTATCAGGTCTCATCTGGATAGCCTGCATTCCCCTTTCCTCTGTGCGCCCACAGTGCCTCTCCGCCAAGGGGCAGCAATCAAATCGCATGCACCGGAGGAGCTCATATCAGAGTC
Source organism: Acomys minous (assembly GCF_964271855.1). Classification (NCBI taxonomy): domain Eukaryota; kingdom Metazoa; phylum Chordata; class Mammalia; order Rodentia; family Muridae; genus Acomys; species Acomys minous. The sequence goes on from NC_140502.1 coordinate 13,233,920, forward strand.
AGTCCCCGATTCTGCCGTCCCCTTCTCCATAGGCAGAAGGAGCTGTCCATCAGCTATATCTAAACAGGGGGGGTCTAGGTTCTCTGCTTTCAATGTCCTTGACTGGTTCATCAGTTTATGCAGCCCCACCCCAGGTCCAGGTCTACCAGCCGTGAGAGTCTCTTTGTGGAGTTTCTGATACCCACCCACCCCGCCCTTCTGTCCCTCCATCCCCTGCCTCTTCCACAGATCCCGCAGCTCTTGTTTTCTACCTTATCTTTTTGTGACAGGGTCTGTCCCTGAACCTGCCACTCATGGACTGGCTGGCCATTAAGCTCCAGGGAGTCTCCTGTCTCCACCCTTCTCCCCAGCCCGAAGGCGACAGACACATGAGACCACAATCAACTTTCTTATGTGGCACTGAAGATCTGGACTCAGGCCCTCAGACGTCTGCTGCAAGTGTTTTACTTGACTGAGCCTCGTCACAGCTTCTGCCTTAGCCATCTCAGGGCGGTGAACCCCACAAGCCAACTGTGGTCTCCTTCAACTTGATGTCAACATCGGAATGGTAGGAGGAAGCACCGATTCCAGCTAAGCCTTATGGTTTTGGGGTAGAAGACTTGGAAAAGGCTTGAGGAGTTCTTTTTTTTTCCTACAAGCCCAGAACAGTAACTGTTTCCATGATCTGTGTGTCTGGACATATAGCCTCTGTCACAGGCACGTGCGCGCGCGCGCACACACACACACACACACACACACACACACACACACACACACACACACACCTTGCTTCCTGTCTCTGTTTTGATTCTGTATGAATTACTTTTCTATTACTGTGATATAAAACACCACGACCAAGGCAACTTACAGAAGGATGGGTCTATCTTGATCCACAAGAACGAAGCAGAGAAATCACAGTGGGCATGGTATGAGCCTTTGCGACCTCAAAGCCTGTCCCGGTGACATTCTTTCTCAAGCAAGGCCACGCCCCCTCCCCCAAACCTACCCAAATAGCACTATCAACTGGGGACCATGTATTCAAATATCTGAGCCTACAGGAGACATTTCATTCAAACCATCAAGTCCTGAATATTTTTATGTTTCGAGTAGATTTGTCCTGTAAGAATGAACCATGTTCCTGGGCAGGTAATTAACTGTAATACACATCTCTCTGAGACTTTCCATGGTGATGTAGGAGGACAAGAAGAAACAAAGACGGTTTTTCCATAATATCTATCACATTATCACACACACACACACACACACACACTCTCACACACACACACACACACACACACACACACACACATATTTGAATATCTCATGTCAAATAACAACTCTTACTTTATAGAACAAAGACTCATAATCAGAGGAACTGGCATCTCGCCTTAGGGTGCAGAGTAAACCTGGCTGAATTGGAGTCAAACGCAGAGCTGGACGGCTCAGAAAATGACAGATAACTTAACCTTTTTCTACTTCCTTATGCGTTCACTCCAGCTTCATACCCTCTCAACCTCTAGCCAACACCAAGTAATAAAGAAATCTTGCAAGTACTTAATGTTTCCGGGGAACAGGGAGATTTGCAAGAGAAAACCTCTAAGGAAGTGAGCCTGTGTCTTCCTCCTTCCAGCAGAGACAGCTAGAGTTAGAAACTGTTTTGGTTTGGGTTGGTTTTTGTGATACCATAGTTTCTCTGTGTATCCTGGACTCACTCTGTAGACCAGGCTGGCCTTGAACTCAGTAATTCACCTGACTGCCTCTCTGAGTGCTGGGATTAAAGGTAGGTGCCACTACGCCCTGCTGAGTTATAAACATTTTAACCAAACATCTGGTAGGCATATTCAACCTGCAGCCCGCGTGATATATGCAAAAAAGGGGGGCAGCCATAAAAAGTCCTAGAAACCTACAAGAAGACCATCAAGGCTGGTGGATCTGGACCCAGGGGTGTCTGCTCAAGCTACTGTACCAACCAAGGGCAATACACGCAGTAAACCTAGACCCCCTGTTCAGATCTAGCCAATGGACAGTGCATTCTCCACAGCTGTGTGGAGAGTGGGCAATGACTCTGACATTAACTCTGGTGCCCCCTATTTGACCACTTCCCCTTGGTGGGGAGGCCTGGTGGCACTCAGAGGAAGGGTAAGCAGGCTACCCAGATGAGACCTGATAGGCTGTGATCATATGGTGGGGGAGAAGGTCCCCTTCTGTCACAGACCTAGGGGAAGGGAATAGGGTGAAATAGGAAGGGGGAGGGGGTAATGGGAAGATACAAGTGAGGGGATAACAACTGAGATGTAATCTGAATAAATTACTTAAATAAAAAAAAAAGGTCTAACACAAAATTATAAATTATACAAAACAGGATGTATTTTGTAAACCAAGTGCCCAGTTTTTGAGTGTGAACTGTGTGTGTGTGTGTGTGTGTGTGTGTGTGTGTGTGTGTGTGTGCGCACGTGCCATTTTGCAGAGTCAAAAGTTTGTACACCCTAACAAGGTTTCACTTTTCTAGAAGTGAGTGGCTTAATAACTACTTAAAATGACCCTATCTTGGGGGTCTGGGGAGATAGCTCTCCCAGGGAAGTGTTGGCTACAAGCCTAAGGACCTGAAGGTAATCCCCCAACACCCACATTAAAAAAAAAACCCTGGAAAAACCAAAAAATAAAAAATAAAAAATAAATTTAAAAACCCTGGAGATAGTGGCAAAGGACTGGAGTCAAAGAACGAAGGAAACAGAAGACTGATAGGTCCTTAGCACTTGAGGGAAAACCAGCCTTACAGAATTGGTTAGTCCCAGGTTCCGGGGAGAGATGCCATCTCAAAAATCACTGAGGCGGATGGCATCTGATGACGGATGGCCACTAGAGGCTGTCCTCTGGTCTCCACAACTGTGTGCACAATCCATACACATATGTGCACCTTAACTCACAAACTTTCACAGTAATTACCTCGATCTCATATGGGCCTGAAGGCCATAGGGAGAAAAAGAAACCTCAAAGATAAAATGCTGAGGATAATAAAAATAAAATTATAAAGCGTGCATTTGTAAAATATCTTAGGCCTATTTAAAATAGTCAGAATCACATACTTACATGACAAGTGCATTATATAAACCCATTTCTACAAGTGAACCACCTAGCTCATTTAGCCTGTACGAAGTGTCCTCAGAGCACTCACATTAGTCTCCAGGTGGGCAAAAACCTCCTCACCTAATGTAAAGACCTTCTTACGTTAAAATGTTGAATATCTCATGTAATAATTGGCTACTGTGTTGGAAGAACAAAAAGAAATTAATGAGTATGTTTTCGTATACTACGTCCAAACAATCTTGAGTCAGGACCGTCTGCATAAACATAAGTTATATTTAAAAGTATACTTATGTATCATTGTTATAATAGTACCCAATGTCACCAGTGCTTGGGCACTCACCAGTCACAGAGCAAGGGAGGGCTTTATACTCAACCCAATTCTCCTGCAGCAACATCCTCGAGTGAGACAACATTACTTGAACTTATTTTTTTTAAGATTTATTTATTATTATGTATACAGTGCTCTATCTGCATGTACACCTGCAGGCCAGAAGAGGGCATCGGATCACATTATGGATGGTTGCTGAGAATTGAACTCAGGACCTTTGGAGGAGCAGCCAGTGCCCTTATACTCTGAGCCACCTCTCCAGTCCTGAACTTATTTTTTAACTTGAATTTTTAAAATATTTGATAGTGTCCCCTCCCCCAAACACCAATTAACTGCCCATAGTCCCTGAGGGAGGGGTGCGTTTCATGACAAGATCTGCTTCCTTGTACAATAATGGTTATTAGTGACCTTACTAGTGAATTACTTGCAGAGAGAGAGAGAGAGAGAGTGTGTGTGTGTGTGTGTGTGTGTGTGTGTGTGTATGTGTTTGTGTGTGTATGTGTGTGTGTGTGTAAGCATGCAGATACCAGAAGGCCAACCTCAGTGATCATTCATTTTTGAGATGCGGGTCTCTCATTTGGTCTGGAACTCACCAATTGGAATAGCTTGCTGGCCCGTGAGCATTAAGGACCTCTCCAGTACCAAGATTACAAGTGCAAACCCCATGGCTTGTTTTATTCATGTGGTTTCCATGGATCAAACTCTGGTCCCTGTGCCTGTTTTGCAAGCACTCTACAGACTGGGCCATCTCCTCACCAGCTCTTATTTCTCTCTTAAACAATATTACTCAATGCACATTTCAGATTTCAGTTACTCCCTCCTTAGCTCTAAGGACACCTCCCACCAAGGAGAACAGAGACCAGCTCACCCAAGTACATGCAGGGTGCACGTTTGCTGTTTCAGAGCCTCGCACAGCAAAGCCAGCCCACTGTAGTCCAAGGCGTTTTCCAGCAGGTTGATCCCCCACAGGGTATTACTCTGGGTAAAAGCAGAAGCAAGGTCCTCACAACAGGCACTAGTCAGCTCACAGGCTTCCACCCTGCAACGAAAGATACAGTTCCACGTCAGGATGGGAGGTGACAAGTCATTTAGCCTAAACTCACTCCATAGCCTCTGAGGACAGTCTCTTAAAAGCCCAGTGTTCCCAACATCAAATTTTCCCTTCTTTGACAATATGTGACCACAATGGCCTCCACGTCTGTTTGTGGTGAGCAAATAGTTCCACTAATAGTCTGCTGTCCCAGCCCTTGAACCTTGGCTGACATTGTATCTTGCACTTGGTGAAGCAAGGGCTGGTGAGTTCTGAGCCTACACCTCAAGCCCTTTGACACAGTTTTATTTGAACCCTTGAGATTCATTCTGCTACGGACTAAACTACATGTTCAGCATTCTGATCTTCAGTGTCCCGTGGAACTGGATTTTGAGATATCGAGTTTTTACAGAGGCAACTAAATTAAAATGGTGACAATAAGGTGAGGTCTAATCTTGTATAGCTGTGAATACATGGAGATGACAGCCTGTTTCAAGTCAATGAAAAAAGACTGGAACATACTCCTTGTCTTGGTCCTCTGAAGGAACCATCCCTGCTGATAGCATGACCTCACTTCTAGCCTCTACAACTGTGTTTATAGACAAATCTCTGCTCTATGAGCCACTCAGTCTGTTTTTTATCATGGCAGCCAAAGCAACTGCCACATCAGTTAGTCCAGACAAATAAGTCAATGAGATGTGGTCTAGTCACTCCTGTCATCTCCAGTGGACATCCATCCACGCATCCATCCACGCATCCATCCATGCATCCATCCATGCATGCATCCATGCATTCATCCAAGCATCCATCCAACCATCCATGCATCCATCCATGCATCCATGCATGCATTCATCCAAGCATCCATCCATCCATCCAACCATCCATGCATCCATCCATCCATCCATCCACGCATACATCCATGCATCCATCCATCTATCCATCCATCCATGCATCCATCCATCCATGCATCCAACCATCCATGCATCCATCCATCCATCCATGCATGCATGCATCCAGTACCCATATACGCACCCATCCACATAACAGCTATCTATCCTATGCATGCTTCCACCCGTGACTACAACCATGCACCTATGCCTGCAACCATCAATCACCAACATACCCCCCATGCATGCATGCATCACCCATCCAATCATCTATGCACTCATCCAATCAAATATACATTCATCCATGTAATAAATATCTATACCTTGCATGCAGTCATCAATCATCCATATATCTATGCATTTACTTATCCATCTTGGCATCCACCCATATATCCATGCATCTCTCCATCCACCCATCCATCCATGCATGCATGCATGCACCATCTACTTATTCCACCTCCATTCACAACAGTTAGGCTGCCCTATACTACAGTCCCGTAGATGATCAAGTTTTATAAGTATGCCCACTTGAGATCAATCAAACTTGGCTAGACTAGCCAGCAGCCAGCAGCCAGATCACTGCTCCCAGGCTCGACGTTTTTAAGTGGCTTATTAATACAACCACTGCTAACTGTTACGGTGTCCCTATGGAGATTTGTTTGTTTTCATTTTTATTTTATTGTGCATTGGTGTTTGGCCTGCATGCGTGTCTGTATGAGGGTGCCAGGTCTCCTGAAATTGGAGTCACAGACAGTTGTGAGCTGCAATGTGGGTGCTGGGAATTGAACCTGGGTCCTCTGGAAAAGCGGACAGTGCTCTTGACTGCTGAGACATCTCTCCAGCCTGCGCCCACACCCCGCCCCCCCCCCGCCGCCCCAATGGAGCTTTAATTTCTCTTTCTGCATATCAATCGGCTACCTTTAGCCACCCTCAAGGACACAGCCATGACCTCGATGACACCCACCCAAGACTCTCTAAGTGGCAGTTGGGATGTTTTAAAGCATCACACAGCAGCTTCACACCAGCGTCTTTTATCTTATTGTTTGAAACCTGTAGGCTCCTCAGGTTTGGGTTGCTGCTGAGGACGTCAGCCAGGTCCTGGCAGCCGCTAGCGGTGATGAGACAATTTTTCACACTGCAAGAGGAAAATCACAGTGTGGTGGTTATTCCCTGATCAGAAGAGGAAGCGTTTCACAAGACGCAGCAATGCCCAAAACTGCAGACAGCATGGAGCCTCTCAGAAAACATCATCTTCTCTGTGGCCCACAGACAAGGCCAACGGAGTAAAGCAGGCACACGAAGACATCAACTGGGACGCATTCCAGTGAAGGTTAAAGCAGGGGCTGGAGACGGCTCAGAGGCTCAGACCACACTGCTCTTGCAGAGGACCCAGGTTTGGTTGCCAGGACCCATGTCAGCCCCCTGACAAGCACTTCTAACTCCAGTTCCAAGGGATCCGATTCCCTCTTCCAGCCTCCTCAGGCACTTGCACGCACACGGTGCACACACATGCGCTCAGAAGCACGCACACATACAATGAAGTAAAAATAAAACTTTTGAAAACAGTTAAAACATGATGTTAAATAGTGAAAGATTATGTTAACTAATACTTTTGAGCAACTATTGACTATTTTATGGCTATGAAAACAGGGCAGGGGTGGGGTGGCTACTGCGCAGCTTTCAAGGCTGCTATACTCTACATCAAGGGAAGAAAGACGGCATTGCGTCACAGCCTTCGCCATCCACATGGATGACGGCTGACTGGGCACGCCTGTGCAAGTCCACTCTTGCCCTGAACTATCTGTTTTCGTTGTATGAACAGCAGTGGATGGGCTTGTTTCTGAGCGGCCCATTCCGTCTGATTTCTTCTGATACTGTTTTAAAAAACCACGACTGTCTTTGTGCGTGTGCCTGCCACACGGAAGCAGGTGCCAACAAAGGCCAGAGGAGGCGGTCTGGGCTCCTGCAGCTGGAGTTACAGAAGGTCATGAGGCTCTGGACTTAGGTGCTGGGAACTGGGCTTAGATCAAGAGGAGCTTGTGCTCTGAACTGCTAAGCCATCTCGCCAGCTCTCACGCAACGACGTCATCTGCGAGAACACTCTGAGCGAGGCTGTCCACTTCATATGCTTAAGGTGTTTATGTTTTTGAATTTTTTTGAAAGTGCCAATCTAGCCCAGTAAACCAGCCAACCCCCCCTCTCCCCAAAAAATCCCATAAAGCATGGAGTCCACTTTGTGTTGGCCAACTATTCCTCCTGAGTACGGGGGGCCAACCTCGAGTGTGGCTGTTATACTAAGTGTCATTCCATTGGAAAAAGCTGACTGTCCCTCTCCCAACAGATTTTTAAATATATATAATATATTTTCAGTATGTTTAGAGACCTCGAGTGGTTTATACTTTTAAATCGCTTTTCCTTCATCCTTTATAGGGCTGGAGGATCACAGACACTTTTAATGTTTTTAAAACAATCATATCTAGCATCTTTAGCAGTTTTTAGTTTCTAAAACAGCCAAAGCCATGCTTAGAGGGGAAAATCACATTCCACCACGTATTTCCACTTTGTTCCTTATCCCCTTTCTTAGAGAGGACAAAAATGTCATGACTCTGAGATTTCACAACAGGTTAGGTACCACTGTTCTCCATAGTCCCACACATCTGGATTTCTCACAGAAAGTCATTTGATTGTGGAATATGAATCCACTTGGCACCATCAAAACAACAACCCAAACACCTCTCAATTTTAAAGAGTTCTGTCATTTCTCTTCCCGTTTCTGTTGCACTACTGTTCACTCTTTCCAAAGTACAGTTTTCGTGCGCACTTATTAATTCACACACATATTTTTGGGTCCCTCTTCCATGTCTTACTCTTTCTTTGGGTCTGAAATGTCTCCTAAAAAAAGGTAGGAAGGAAGGAAGGGAAAAAAGAAAGAAAAGAAAGAAAGAAAGAAAGAAAGAAAGAAAGGTTTCCTACAGGCTCATGTCCTGAAGTGTTTAGTCCCCAGATGGGGGCACTGTTTTAGAAGATTGTGGGACACATAGAATATTAGGGTCTAACTAACAGGTACATGTGGACCACTGGGTGTGGGGTTAAGGGTTATATCCTAGATCCTAATTTTGGTTCTATTCTCTTCGTGATCCACAAAGTTGAGAAGAACATTTACACGAGGCCCTCTCACCATGCTCTTTTCTCCACCAGGACAGATTAGACCGATCTATACCATAACCTACAATGAACCCTGCTCCCTCAAGTTGCCTCTGTCAGGTACTTCATCCCAGGTACAGTTGACTAGAAAAAAATCCCAAATATACCCTTCTATCCAGCATTTGGGGTCCAATTTTCCATCTGATGATGTCATTCATCTTCTAGCACCTACTCCTAATATTTTAACCATCCCTTCAGCTCAAGATTCCTAGACAGGGACCAGGACCCAACCACAAAGAAATCTACCATAGTGACTTCAGGGCACTGTCCGGGAGAATCAGAGCCCCACAGAGAACCTTCAGCCCTTCATCCTTCAGTTCATTGGCGCTGACGTCTAAGTGGCTCAAGGTTTTGTTCCGCCTAAGGACGTCGGAAAGGTAGTTCCAACATTGCTCACTGAGGGAGCAGTTGGCCAACCTGTGGGAAGGAAAGAAGAGGTGTGAGAGAGGGGGAAAAAATGTAACGTTTCCACAACTTTAAACATAACAACAGTTAACAAAGTATTTGAGCAAGACAAGGAACCTCAGGAGGGAGGAGGAAGGGAGGAGTGGGAAGATACAAGTGATGGGATAACAATGAAGATGTAATCTGAATAAATTAATTAAATTAAAATATTTTTTAAAAAAAGACAAGGAACTTCTGGCTCATCCTAACACATGTCCCTTTGTTTCTTCTGACTCACATCAGATCTAGCACCGAATCTGAGTAAATTGATTGAAAATACTTGACAACTTTACCCGATGCTAACCTAAATCCTTTATATTAACAATGCCTCAATTATTGACTCTAATGATACTTTTTATAGCTACATGATTATTCTAATGTAGGTAACCATATCTATGTTGTCTTTTTCAATGAACACTATGGAAAATATATTTTGGGGGGAAAAAAGTGTATGTCTCTTATAGGCATTTATCCTAGTCAAACATTTTTTTCCTTTATTAATTTATTCTTGTTACATCTCAATGGTGGGGGAAAAAAGTGTATATCTCTTATAGGCATTTATCCTACTCTAACATTTTTTTTTTGAAATTTAGTACATTAATCGCTTGGTATCTATGGGTAGCATGGGTCTGTGTGTATGTGGCGTCACAGTCACTGGTGGATGCAAAAACGCACAGGTACTCAACAGCTGTATGTACAATAGTTCATTACGTGTCCAGAACCTCTCCTTACTCTTCCATATACTCGTTTCTACCTCCTATAGACTTCTTATATAATGTAAATACCTACTAACTGGTGTGCCATGTTAATTACAGAGTAATCACAAGGGAAAAAAAACAGTCCACAACTGTTAAGTTTAGAACCAATTAAAAGTTTAAATGATTATTACTGTGTTTATGTGTATATGACTTGTACAGGTACACACCATACTGTACAGGTTGAGGTAAAAAAAAAAACAGCTTTGTAAAAGAGGTTCTCTCCTTCTACGTTTTCATGGGCTGTTTCAAAAGCTGGACTTCCAATCCTCCTGTCTCAGCCTCCTGCACAGCTGGAACTACAGGGACGTGCAATGCAGCCTGGGGCATGCACGCACGGGAGTGTGTGCATTTTATTTATCTTTAATAAATAAATATTTATTTATTTATTTATTTATTTTATCTCTTTTTTTTGTTTGTTTGTTTGTTTTTGTTCTTTTGAGACAGAGTCTCTCTGTGTTAGCCTTGGCTGTCCCGGACTCTCTTTGTAGACCAGGCAGGTCTCGAACTCACTGCAATCCACTTGCCTCTGTGTGTGCATTTTAAAGATTTTACTTTTAATTACGTGTGTGGGTGTGTGCTGTGTGTGGCTCAGTCCCTGTGTGTGAGTGTGCCTATGGAGGCCAGAAGACACTGTTTGATTCCTCAGACCTTGAGCTATAAGTGGTTGTTAAGCTGCCCAACATGGATGCTAGGAAACAAATGGGTCCTCTGAGAGAGCAGTGTGTGTGTGTTCTTAACCACTGAGCCACCTCTCCAGTCTCCTGGCTTGTCTGTGTTTCTTATGCTTATGCTTTGAAACTTCTGCTATGGGACTGTATCAATGGGAAGATATTATAACTGATTTCTCTGTGTGGTGTGTGAGAGAATGCCCTTGCTCCTGTCAGCAGGTGAGCACAGAAAGGTACGACATTTCAAGGAAAGAAACAATGCTGAACTGCCTGAGCATCATTTGTCTGCATTCTAAAGCTCAATGAAAGAGAGACTGTGGAGCTGTTCTAGCCTCTTTTGGATGCAAGCACTACCCTCACATCACCCCCATCCAGAGTCATAGCCAGCTTTCTCACACACGGGGAACCATCTGTCCTTTGCTGTTGGAAACATACAGTCTGGTCTGTTGAGGTTTGGCTCTAGCCTCCTTGCCTCCCTCCTGCCCAAATCTGCTGCTTCAGAAATCTAACAGGACGTATGCTGCACACATGCTCCTGTGTGTGGAGGTCAGAGGCTGACGCTGCTGTCTTCCTCGGTTATTCCCTGCCTTGTCTTGAGACTGGGGTTCACCAATAGGGTGATCTTTGAGCTTTAAGACCCGCCTACGTTCACCTCCCCTCAGCTCTGGGGTGAGACAGATAGGATACTGCTGATGTCGGCAGAGAAAGTATTCATTGCCACAGCCAGATAACGGGTAGACTGTAGGAAACAGAGCCCATGCCCCAAGCTATTTCCACAGTTCTCCACAGTGCCTCACCCCCCACCCCCACCCCACCCCCAGCACCCAAGGGCACTTACACTAAGTACTTCAGCACGCAGTCTGGGTGGCACAAAGCCTTGCACAGCGAGTTTATCCCTTTGCCCAAGTTGTTGGATGTGAAATTGAGATGCATCAGCGTCTTGCTGGTGATTAGGACGGAGGCAAAGGTCTTGCAGACATCAGGTGAAAGGTTGCAGGCGGCTACCCTACAGGAAAAGGAGAGCGTCACAATTCTTCTCTGCCTTCGTGACATTGTCCCTTGCTGTTGCTGTGAAGGTTTGGGACCTCTCAGAACTTGACACTGTTCTTTACCTTAGGAATTATTCTAATGTATATGACCGTTTGCCTGCATGAATATATGTGCATCACATACGTGCCTGGTGCTTATAGAGACCAGAAAGGGATATCATAGCTCCTAGGACTACAGGAATAGGAGGATGAAAGCTACTCAGGGTGAGTTCTGAGACGGGACTTAAACCTGGCTTCTCTGCATGAGCAGTTAAGTGCTCTTAACCCACTGAGCCATCTTTCCAGGCCAGTTTCTAAAATTACATTATTTACACCCCGTGTGTGTGTGTGCGCGTGCGCGCGCACACTGAGTTTAATGACTCTGAACTTCCAGATGTAATGTAAGCTATACTGGTAAATTGTGATGCACCGTTTAAGCTTGCTAAAAATTGAACTCGGAGAGTGAGCAGGGCTTTCCTGTCCTAGACTCCAGCGTGCTTAGCTGCAAATGTCCTCTAAGACTCCTTGTCCAGGGATTGGCTGTAATGGGGGTGGGGGGTGTTGAGCAGTTACACAGCCCAAGAGTAAGAATAGCAATCACACTGCCTGCAAGGAAAGCCACTGTGTCTCAGAGAACAGCGCCAACCAAAACTGCTACTGTTTATCCCTGTGTTTTAACAACAAACAGGAGGAAAAAGGGTGCAAGAAGGAGATCCTGCATGGAGAAGATGCTGTGCTGTACTCTGCTTGGAAACCTCAACGGGCGGGGAGTGGGGGGGGGGGGGGAGGGGACTCCAGCAGGGCTGTTTCAAGGCCTCCCCAGTCATTTCTGCTGGATGAGTCTAAGCGCCTGTCTTGCTCACATTATCTGCAGACATCATGTGTCTGCTGTTATTTGTCCTTTTACATGGGGGCCCCAAAAGGGATGTTCTATTCCCGGGACAGGGGATCAGGATTTCCCTCTGACTGCTTCAAGAAGGCTTCTCCAGTCAATTTCTGGGAGATGTGTATAGGTTCTGGTTTGACGTTAACTTTAGTCGTCTCTCCCATCGGGCTGTTCTGGTCTCCGCTGACGATGTGTCAGTGCCTGACCTGATGATAAATCGCTACCTCTCTGTGACTTCTTTCTGCTCCTCGATACTTAATTGCTTTAAGTTTTCTTGCTATACAGTCTGTAAGCTCCAATCGCTCAAAATCAAAGGCATGGCTATCACAGAACCATACAGAATGCCAGGATCCATATCCACTCCCAACCCCCTTTCCTGTCCCTAGCCCCACACAAGGAGCCACCACTTTCCTCGCCTCTTAATCCCACAGGCCTGTCCATCTTTGGCCTTATGGGTGAGCCACATGATTATCCCTTTGAATCAAACTTATGCCACCAGCAATATCTGAGCTCCACCTAGATATGATCAGTAGCCACCGGTTTCTCGTCGTCAGTCAGAATTCCAATTTTTCGTGTGTGAACACCTGCCATGAATGGTTCGGGAGGCACCTATCTGCCAGCAAATGGAGCCACGCCAACCACAGAAGGTTCACTTGGCAACGAGAGTTCTGAGTCTAAGGCGTGTCAGACTCCACGGAGGCTGAGCAGAAGCGACAGTTCCTAACGCGGATACACCCATCTAGAAATTAACTTTCACTTTCTAGCCTCAGCTCAACTAAGAGAAACTGAAGACTTACTCATTTTATTTCACGTGTGGGTGCTTTGCCTGCCTGTGTCTGTGCACCACTTGCGAACCTAGAGCCTGCAGGTGTCAGACGGCATCAGATCCTCTGGCACCAGAGTTACAGATGCCTGTGAACCACCACGTGGGTGCTAAGGATTGAGCTCGGGTCCTCTGGGAGAGCAAGAAATGCCCTTAACAGCCCAGGGCTTTACATTTTTTAAAAATTACATTCATTTGTTTACGTGTTTGTGCATATATAGCACGTATGTTAAGAGCACGCAAAAGAGCATGTGGAGACTGCAACCAAAGAGGACAGCTTGTGGCGGTGGGTCCTGGGGACAGGACTGAGGTTGTAGGGTTGGCAGCAGGTGCCTCAACCCACTAATCCATCTCATTGGCTTGCTGGGGTTAGATCTTAAGTTTGCACTCGAACAATAGAAAAACAGGTCACAAGCACACACACATTTGAAACCGAAGTCCTGCGACTGTTTCAATTGTCAACTCTACTAAACCTAGAATCACCTAGAAAGAGAGTCTCGACAAGCGGTTCTCTAGAGGGGGGTGTTTACGGGGCGACTTCTTGATGGAGTTAACTGAGGCGGTAACACCTGTCCACTGCGGGCGGCACCATTCTTCACAAAGGAAGATCCTGAACTGTACACGGGTGGAGAAAGTGAGTTGAACACTAGCAAGCAGACATTAACCCACTGCCCTTCGCTCTAGACTGCGGTGTGACATCACTGTGCTTCCAGGGTTGCTACCCTGACTTCCCACAGCAATGGAATACAAGCTGGAATTTGGAATCCAGTAAATCTTTTTTTCCTCTAATGATTTCCCCACCCCCCACCCCCCACCCCACCGGCCCCTTTGAGGGGCGTCAGTGAGCTGGGTGAACATAAAGACTTACAGCAGTTTTTTTATGTTGCACTCGGCCTGGTTCAAGACGTCACACAGCAGTTTCACGTCACTCTGGGAGAGGAACGTAAGGCTGAGGTTCAAGTGCTGCAAACTGTGGTTCTGACTTATCATCTCGAAGAACATGTGGTTATCACAGAAGAAGGACACGTTATTTGTCCTGCAGAACAAAGAGAAGTATCCGTCAGTTTCCACCCGGCCTGACCTCTCGGTCTTTGGCACGATCCTGTATCCTGTAACGAGGGCACAAGTCTAATTCTGTAACACAGCGACACGGCGCGTTGCTTCTCAAACTGGGTGAACTTTCTCTTCCGTGTAGAACTCTGTAAAATGTTTGCAGGCGAGGCTGGCTGACACACCAGCATCCAGAAAGTGAAGTGTCCTCCCACCCCCCCCCCCCCCGCACACGCTCTCGTCATCTTATAATTTATGGACAGCCCTCAGTGAAGCATGGTCAGCCACAGACATTAGTGGCACCATGTCAGGGGGATTCTATTTTGGACCGTACAAGCCTTCATTTATGCAGTTAGCTGAGAGATGGTGGGAGGACTAGTCTGTTCACCTCCCTGATTATGACTAAATCGAAGGTGACCCTTTTAACTTACTCAAGGGCTTGAAGGGTGCAGCCGGGGTACCTCAGGTGATTATACAAGACCAAAAAGGCTGGCTCACAGAGATAAGTGTCCTTCACTTGGAGTAGCTCGATGTCCTTATTCTTTACGAGCACAGAGCATATACAGTGCCAATTGACGAGTAGCTTTTCCCTGTAACAGAGGGCAAAGGAATACATTCATTCCATTGTTTAAAAAAAAAAAATGGGCCAGAGAGATGGCTCAGTGGCTAAGAACATCAGCTGTTCTCACAGAAGACCCGAGTTCAGTTTCCACATGGTGGCTCACCACCATCTGGAACTCCCATGCCAGTGTTATCTGACACCCTCTTCTGGCCGCTATGGCCACTGTATGCACATGATATATGCACACACACGTAAGCATTTTACAGCACAGAGATGTAGCAAACAGACTCCCTGAATAGAGCAAGGGTGGCCGGCGAAGTTCATTTCACGTTTGCAGTTCTTAGCCAGACATGTAGCAAGCTCTGTGGGGATGCTGGCTGCTAGAGCTGGAGGGTACAGGTGCAGTTAATGCCTACTGGGTAAAGGCCAGAGGGGTCTGAGATTCCCACACGTTGGGGACCAGGCTTGTCCCCTCCCCTCCCTCCCCTCACAGCTGAAGACCACCCAGATAGCTCGGTGGTGCTGAACTTGAGAAAAACCTGCCTTACGGACAACCTTGGTAGTTTCAGAATGAAAAAAAAAAAAAAAGAGGCAGGGTACCACTAAGTTAAAACCTAGAGCAAGAATCTCCTGGCTCAAGCTTTAGACGTGACTATTTACTCAGTATATAATCTTGGATAATATACCTGACGTCTCTGCCTGCTTCCTCACTTCTAACAGGATACTCCAATTTGCCTTGTAACATTCCTTACTCTGTGTGTGTGTGTGTTTGTGTGTGTGCCCTACATCATGTGTGTGGAGGTGAAAGGGCGACATGTAGGAAGCAGCTTTCCTTCCATGCGGTCTAAGGTACTGAACTTGGGGTCATCAGACTTGAGGGTGGGTACCTTTTATCTGCTGAGCCATTCTGCCAGCTCACCTCCTACAGTTTCAGAGTATGAAACGAATCAATGCACAAGTACATGTGTGTGCATGTATGTGCTCGTGTGTGGAAGCCATGTCTCTGCCTCCTCAGTGCTGGGATTACAGTCTCTTTTTTTAAACACTGTGGATCCTGGGGATGAAGTGAGGTGCTCATACTTGTGCAGCAGCTGAGCCATCCCCAGATTCCCGTAACATTTAACTTGTAAAAGGCGGTTTGCAGCTGGGAGATCAAGAAGGAGTCGGAGTGTGATGCTCATATCTCAGAGGGGGCAGAAAACACACGTGACATAGACCGTCCCTCTCCATCCTCACGGTATGGCGGGTTAATATCATTGCTTGAGGCCACTATACCTAAGAAAAGGAAAGTCCCAAGGATAAATGCCAGGGCTCCTGAAGAGCATCTTAACCTATTCTATTGCTGCAGAAAGATTGGAAGTTCAAGGCCAGCCTTGATTACAGAATAAACAGAAGGCTAAACCAATAAACCATGTCTCAAAAAATGAGCAGAGGCTACGGTTCCTCATAAAAATCCTAGCCTAGCATACATGGGGCACTGGGTTCTACCCTCAGGATGGAAAAAACAGAGCCATGAGATCATAAAATATACACATTGTTTTGTTGTCTGATTATTTTTTTTATTGGAGACAGGATCTCACTCTTTAGACCAGACCGATCTGAAACTCACTTTGTATGTAGCCCAGACTACTTTAAATGCTCAGACATCCTCTCGCCTCAGTTTCCTGAGTGCTGGGGTTACATGTGTGGGACCCCATTCTTGGCTCAGTTTGATTAATATTTTTAATTCTTATGCACAATGTCTTCGGTATTCTGGGCTTGCACTGCACTTGCTATAAAACCAGTGATGATCATGTGTTTACGCTCTGCCTGAGTGTCTGAGTGCCTGAGTTACATGCATGTCCCTATACGTGGTTTCATATGATGCTGGGGAGCAAATCCAGGACCTGTGCACTATAATGGGTGACACTCTGCCAACTGAGCTACCTCCTTGGCCCCTGTCTATCTGAACTGACACGTCACTGCCACTCCATAAATATGCACAACTAATTAATTATCAACAATGTCCAGGTATGGTGGCTCATGCCTTCCATCCCAGGACTCTGGAGACAGGCAGATGGATATCTGAGTTCCAGGCTTGCCACAGCTACAGAGTGAGACTCCGTCTCAAAAAAAAAATTAACAAAAATAAATATTAATAAGATCAAATGGCCTATCTTTAAAAGAGTCGATCCGGGGCTCAAAATAGAGCCTGCTGAATGGGAGAGCGCTCAGTGGTTAATTTAAGAGTGCTTATGTTTCTTCAAAGAATAAGAATTTGGATCCTAGAACCCACATCAGGAAGTTAACTATGGCTCCAGCTATCCCAAAGAAAACAACCCAACAACAACTCAAATACAACGGAAATACAAGAAAATGACCTCAAATCCCTGGTAATGAGGATGATAATGGAGGAAACAAATAAAATTTGTAATCAAATGCAGGAAGACACAGCCAAACAGGTGAGAGACATAAAAGAAGCACATAGAGTGGAACTGGAAAAATTTCAGGAAAATGCAAACAACCAGATGAAAGAAACAAAACGGTTCAAGCTCTGAAGACCTATAAAGTGGCAATGGAAGAAACTCAGGAATATAAAAAAAATCAGATGAAAGAAATCAAAAAATCAGTTCAAGATCTGAAGATGAAAATGGATTCAATGATAAACACACAGACAGAAGAAAAAACGAGAACGTGAGACCTCAGAGAAGAAGGCGAGCAACACAGAGGTGAGCTTTTCTAACAGAATCCAAGAGATGGAAGAACGAATCTCAGGGCTAGAAGATACAATCACAGATCTTGAAGCAACCATTAAAGAAAATGCCAAATCTGGAAAACTCCTGACACAAAACATCCAAAAAATTAAGGACACCATGAAAAGAAGAAATCTGAGGATAATAGGCATTGAAGAAAGAGAAGATATCAGACTCCAAGGCCCAGAAACTATTCTCAACAAAATCATAGAAGAAAATTCCCCCAATCTAAAGAAAGAGATGCCTATAAACATACAAGAGGCATACAGAACACAAATAGAATTGACCAGAAAGGAAAGTTAACTATGGCTCCAGGGGATCTAACGCCCTCTTCTGGCCACCGAGGGCATCTGCACTTACGTGCATGCTAACATGCAGCCACATACACATACAGTGAAAATAAATCTTTAAAAAGGGAAGCTCTTCTCAAGAGGTAAATTTGTTGTTTTCCCCCTTAACACCTCTATTCTGTTCTATAAAATTTTTTTAAGTTTAATTGAAATATAATTATGGCCTGGAGAGATGGTTCAGAAGATAACAGTACCGGCTGTTCTTCCAGAGGTCTTGAGTTCAATTCCCAGCAACTACATGGTGCCTCATAACCATATGTAATGAGATCTGGCCCACTCTTCTGGCCTGCCCAGCACATATGCAGACAGAATACGGTATAAATAATAAATCTTTATTTAAAAAAAGTAATAGAATTGCATCACTCACCCCAACCTGAACCTTTTATGTACCCCAAACTCTCAAGTTGACAGCCTTTTTCTTTATGTTGTTTTATATGTATACATATACATATATATGTACATGCATGCACAAATACGTATACACACATGCATGTACACATATATGTATACCTACACACACATACACGCACACACATGCTCACGACCTGCTGAGTCTGTTTTTGTTGTTTGTGTGTTATGTGTTTTCTAGGCTGACCACTAGCCACTGGACAACCAGTAAGGGTGCGTTTTGAATCCAGAGTCTACATAAATCAACAAAATACGCAGAGACAGACTCTGAAAGTGGGACAGAAAAGAAAGATACTGAATGGACTTACATATAGTTTTCTTCATGTTCCCCATGCAGGACACTGTGGGTTGAAAAGGACAGTTTCTTCAGTGTAGAACAGTGTTTTAAGCAGTAGGCAGCAACAATAAAATCAGAATAACTCTTAGCCACAAAGTTAAGCTGTTCCACACAGTTCATAGCTTGCACTAAGAAGCGTTCGTCCTCCATCTCAAACAGACAGTAAAACAACTTCATGCCGTCTATTTGCTCTTGAAACTCTTGATCGCCGTGTAATGCTGCCAGGCACTGAGACAGCTGACACTTTATTTCCTGGGACAGCTGGTGGCCAAAAAACGCCTCCAGCTTCTCTTGTTCCGATTCCTGCGAAAGGCCAAAGATGAAACTTCCCAAAAGAATCCACTGTATTTTGACTTTCTTTAGAAACGTAAATATCAGAGTCTCTAAACATTGAACGTCCTGACAAGGGTGGCGCTCAGGATTCCTCAGCAGATAAAAGATGGCGGCACAGAACTCCTGGACGGTCGGGTGGAGGAACCTGTAAGAGTTTTCGGATTCCTTGCTCTTTAGAAGTATCCTCATGTCCAGCAGTGTGGGGATGTCAGAGCTGACGAGCCCATTCCTCACGAGAGCCTCCTCGCTAAACGCAAACGTGTCAGTCCACACGCCCTCCACGGCCAGGGAACACAAGCCCCACAGCTGGTCCTGGCTTTTCTTACTTGGATAACGGGCGCTTTGGGGAGTGAACAAATTCAAGACGTGAGTGGAATACAGGGAGGTGGCACGTCTGCAGGTGGCCACTGGGTCCCTTCCCTTCTCTATTTCGCTCTTCACGCAAGTGGCCACCATCCAGCAGAGCAGGGGGACCTGACACAGAGAGAACAGCTGCTCATTTTCTCTCACCGAGCTGAAGGCCTCCTGGGTTCTGCTCTTGTCTTGGAACAAGCTATGGAAATATATCTTAATATTGTTCTCGTTGAATCCCGTCATTACTTTCACATTTGTGCACTCAATCTTGTCCTCCACTTTCTCAAAAGTCTCCGGGGTAGCTGCGATGAGGACAGAGCATTCTGGGAGGAGCTTCCTCCTGAGCAAACTGCTCAGCAGTAGATTTACCGGCTGCTTCTCCGTCCAGTTGTCACACAGCTCCGATTCCCGTTCGGTCAAATCGCACCTCATCACTTCTAGGCTGTCGATGATCAGTAAGAGTTTCTCGGGCTGGGATAGTATCTCCACTGTGGGAGCCGAGGGGTCGGGCCACTCTCTGGAGATCAGTTCGGCCAGGCTCGCTGTCTCCAACTGCTTCAGGTCCTGACAGCAGAAGTAGAAGACGTAGGAAAATTTGTTCTGAAACACCAGGCCGTCTGACCAGGCCAGCATCAGCTTTGTCAACATCAGAGTCTTGCCAACCCCTGCCACTCCTTGCAGGAACACCGTGTGCGGCTTCTTGCCGTCTGCCTTCGCTACGATGAGGTCCTCAAAATGATCGTAGTCATCCTGGGTAAACTTCTGCTTCATGAAATCCTCAACTTTGACGTTGAACTTTCTGGACCAATCATGGATCAGCTTCTGCTTCAGATGAGCTTGATATAACTTTGAGTGTCCTGAGTCAGTGAGCACAAGAGAAAAGGAAAAAAAAAATCCGTTAACATTATCAGAGCTAAGTTATAATTCACCCATACACAATCTGACCGCGGTAGTTTCATTCACAGACCACACCCTGAAAAGAGATTTATTTTATAATTGTGTGTGTGTGTGTGTGTGTGTGTGTGTGTGTGTGTGTTGTGTGTGTGTTGCTAGGTTCTTGTGGAGGTCAGAGGCATTACATCCCCACCTGGAGCTGAGCCACAGCTGTCCATGAGCCACCCCACGTGGGCACTAGGAATTGAACTCGGGTCTTCTGCGACAGTGAGACACGCTCCTAGCCACCGAGTCATTTCCTCAGCGCCCTTGGGATGTGTATTCCCAGGTGTCTGGAAGCTGTGGGCTCAGAGCAATGCTGGTTAGCGTGAGGAGATTTTTTTCACGGGCCGTGGAGCCCAGCTCGCATTTCTGTGTGTTGGGAATGTTCTACTGTTAAACCATCATGTGCTGACTCAGATGCTGGCACGGAAAGTGGGGTTGCCCCTCTCCCCCATTTCAGACCCAGACATGTCTCGGTCAAACGCCTTCTGTGCGTTCTTATCTGCGATGGGCTGAGCCCTAACTCTATAGCTGGAAGGGAAGCAAATAAAAGAGCTCAAGAGCCAAAATGCCACGCCCTTGAGAACAGCCAAAACACGAACAGTTTCTCACAGATGTTATGACCTTTTATCCCCCTGATATAAAAGTGCCTGCAGTGGGGAAAGAAGTGTGAACTAGAGCCATGGGAAAATCAACCACGGAGGGAGAGACAGCTCAGCTGGGAGCCCCAATGACTCCACCTCCCCCAGCTGGTCCCTCCTGGATGCTGTGATGATGTGATGACGTCATGAGAGCCTAATCTGACAACGTAACTTTCCTACCATTGTTTGCTCTTTCAGTTGGGAACATCACCTGAGAGGGTGCCCTCTGCTCTGCGTGGGAACTCCAGGTGTCTGCTGCCTTAGAGAGGCTTCCCCTATCAATTTCTATTGGCTGTTTTGAGTTCCCAATTTGATGATTTTTTTTAAAAATATCATTTGCCTCTTTGCCTGCCTGCTTGCCTTTCTTTCTCTCTATCTACCCTCCTATCATTTATCTCTACCATTTGCTATTTATTATTTTACTTTAACTTGCTATGTAGTTAATAATGTAGTTAATAAATGTATTTATTCAAAAGCAAAAGCATAGCTATCACAGATAATTCTCCGGACCATATAGAACCCTGTGCTGTGCACGGCTGCCCCACTAGGAGAGCAGAAAGACCAACTAGGTGTGGCCGACTGCATGGCCTCGCCTCCTCCAAATACAAACATGAATGTCTGTCAGCCCCTGCCACATACACAGATGCACACACCTAAGAGAATTTAATCACATGGTTGCTATGACAGCACAAAACTAAAAAAACAAAAACAAAAACAAAAACAAAAACCTGTATCACTATCAACAGAAGACTGACTACATTATAATGAAAAGAGATACTATCACACTGACATTAAAAATATGGAATAATGGGGCTGGGGAGATGCGTCAGCAGTTAAGAGCACTGGTTACTCTTGAGGAAGACCTGAGAATGGTTTCCAACACACACACACACACACACACACACACACACACACACACACACACACACCAGGTGGCTCACAACAGCCTATGACCCAGCTCCAGAGGGCCTGGCCTCTGCAGGCACTGCATTCACACACAGAATCACACACACACACACACACGCATACATGCAATTTCTTTAAAAGATACCTTAAAATGTTCAGCATATACAACCTCCCATATATATAGCATGAAAGCAAAGGGGGCAGTTTTTAGGGGTCCAGAGGAAACTAGTGGGTGAAAGGAAGAGAGAGAAGGGGAGCTAACTATGGGGGGACACTGTAAGCAAAGCACAATGATTCACACACACATATACACACACACAAAATTTTTATATTGAAACACTTTGTATGCCAGGTACAACAATTACGATTTACAAGATGTTCAAATAAAAATAATGGGCAATCGGTGGAGACCGAGGAAAACCCAGACAAACTGCAGATGTAAAATGTAAGATTCTTAGCTAAACGTAAGAATCAACAGCCGGGGGCTAGTGAGATGTCTCAGGGGCATTTGCCATCAAGCCTGATGACCTCAGTTTGGTTCCCTGAGACCCAAATGACAGAATCAGAATTAACTGTCCAAAGTTGTCCCCTGACCGCCACTTGTGCACCATGGTGTGCAAATGTGCATGCGTATACACACAATAAATGTTAAAAAAAAATGTCAAAAAGAAGGCAACAGGTGGGTTTGTTATTGCTTAGAAGCAGCTGAACAGGGAATGGAAGGCCTACCTAAGGAGAGCTAGAAAGGAAAGGCAGCCTAAGGCACAGACAAAAAGATAAAGAGAGGTACACACAAGCCATTGTATAAAGATCCCACAAGTGGGGGGCGGTGAGGGAAGGCTCAGTGCTTCAGAAGAGCTGGTTCAGTTCCAAGCGTGCAGTCTGCAGGTCAAGTACCAGAAGACCTGATGTCCTCTTCTGCCCCCCCCCCAAGGGCACTGCCCACACATGGTGCACATGCATGCGTGCAGGCACTCACACACACACACACACACACCACAGTTCCTAACTGTTCTTGTATGATTTATTCATACATTAAAGATTTAATAATGTGCAGCTGGAATCCCAGAAGGTGGGATAGAAAGGGCAGCAGCGCGGAGCCAACTTTTGAACAAATAAAGGATGACGAGGAAGGACTGTTTTCTAACCACAGATCAAAGATTACCAGCGAATCCCAAACAGAATGAGCTTAGGGAAAAAAAAAACCAATGTCTAGGCTTCTCATAGTAAGACGATGGCACCTCAGGGACAAAGACATGAATTGAACGTTAAAGCACCCATGATCTCTTATACCAGGATAAATAAGCGTGTGACTCTTAAGATCATAGTGTTTATGAAATATGGCTTTTTCTGTTGTAAGGAGAAGGCAATGGATCTCCTCAAACTGGAGTTACAGATGCTTGTTAACCACTGTGTAGGTTCTGGACACTGAGCCCAGGTTCTCTGTAAGATCAGGTGTTCTTAACCACTGGGCCATCTCTCCAGCGTCTCTATCTTGTTTTTGTTTGTTTGTTTGTTTGTTTGTTTGTTTGAGACAATGTTTCTCAGGTGGCTTAGAAAAGCTGAGCGGCCAGCTGTCTACCATGCCTGATTTCTATGTGGTTGCTGAGGTCCGAAGTCAGACTCTCATGTTTACATAGCAAGCCCTCTGCAGACAGAGCCTTCTCCCTAGACCCCATAAGTATAATCTACAGCAGGTGTTTTCTGTTGCTGCTGCCTAAACCCACAGAGCTACCACTTCCCTCTTAGAGTTAAGTCTCCAGTTTAGACGTGAGAGGGAAATGACTCATGTTCTCGGGAGAAGTTTAACAATCTAGGTCAGGGCATGATGCCCTCCTACATTTGACCACACAGACTGGAGCTACCATGTGCACGTGAAGCTGCCTCCTTCCTCCAGGAGAACAGTGTCCCTCGGCACCTGCTGGCCCTATGGTAGACGGGCATGAGGAACAGCTATCAAAATGATGGCAGGGTCCTCACTCGCTGTAAAGAAAGCTTTGGCCAACTCACCAGCAATCTCCCTTGCTGCCTTCTCACTGAGATCCTTCCTGTTCATCTTCTGGAAGATTTGGAAGGTCACCTCCCAGGCTTGCTTCTCCTTATAATGTTTCACCAGTAAGTTGGCAAGCTCTTCTCGAGACGCCTTCTTCACTTTGGTCCAAGAAATCTGTTTCAGACCCAACTGCAGAATCTCCTGTTTGAGGAACTCCTTAAACTTCACGAACTCCTTCTTGTTTAGCTCTTCCAAGTACCACATAAGGCCAAAGTCAGAAAAGAAAGATGCCATCCTGACCTGAGGAAGATAAGACACGTTTTTAGAGAGATGAGTACCAGGAGCAGAATCAGACAGGATCTGTCAGGGGTGGGGTGGGGTGGGGGAAATTAAGGCAAGCAGCTGAGGTTTGGGTTTTTTTTTTAATGGGATCAAAGGACTTGGGAGCCAGTTGAGCTGGTAAAGTGTTTCCTGTGCAAGTGGGAGGATGTAAGTTGGGTCCTCAGCACTCACGTAAGCAGCACAGGTTGCAGCCACAAAGCCTCCAACTGACAATATGGCCTGCCCGCAAGATGTGCTGGGGGCAATGGCGGTGCAGAACTTGCGGGAGTGGCCAACCAATGACTAGTCCAACTTGAGGCTCAAGACACAAAAGGGAGCCCATGCCTGGTACTGTGTAGATGGCCCAGGAACCAGAGGCTGCTCAGCCCAGAGACCACACACAGGTGGTGGAGGGAGTCAATAAAATGATTCCTAATGATTTTTCCACTATACTCACAGATCAGTACCTAGTCAGAGAGACATCACCTAGAAATTAAGAGGAGCAAATGCAAAGACCACAGCCAAACGCTAGATGAAGCCAGGGGAACCCCATAGAAGATGGGGAGGAAGGACTTGTAGAAGCCAGAAGGGGGCAAGGATGCCATGAGAACCCAACCCACAGAATCAACTGAACAGGGATCATACGGGCTCACAGAGACTGAAAATCAAGAATGGAACCTGCACTGGTCTGCACTAGGTTCTTTGCATGTATCTTATGGTTGTGTAGCTCGGTGTTCCTCTGAGACTCCTAACAGTGGGAACAGGGGCTGTCTGACCCTTTTGCCTGTGCCTGGGACCCAAATTTAACCTACTGGGTTGCCTTGTCCAGCCTTGCTGTGAGGGTCTGTGCCTAGTCTTACTGTAATCTGTTATGCTGTGCCTGCTCTTTTTCTGAAGGGAAACAAAAGAGGAGCAGATCTAGGAGTGAGGGGTAAGGTGTGCTTGAGGGGGGCAAGCAGCTGGGGCCGAAGCGGTGGGGGTGGGGGGAGCGGTAAGGGGAGTGGGAGCAGCAGGCATGCTGGCGCAACAGGAGCAGTGGGGGAGCAGGGGGAGCAGCGGGAGCAGGTGTCACAGGACCAGCAGGGGGAGCAGCGGGAGTAAGGGGAGCAGCAGGCAGGTAGGGGGAGCATGGGGCACAGGGCCAGCAGGGGGAGCAGCGGGAGTAAGGGGAGCAGCAGGCAGGTAGGGGGAACATGGGGCACAGGGCCAGCAGGGGGAGCAGCGGGAGTAAGGGGAGCAGCAGATGGGTGGGGGAGCATGGGGCACAGGGCCAGCAGGGGGAGCAGCGGGAATAAGGGGAGCAGCAGGTGGGTGGGGGAGCATGGGGCACAGGGCCAGCAGGGGGAGCAGTGGGAGTAAGGGGAGCAGCAGGTGGGTAGGGGGCACATGGGGCACAGGGCCAGCAGGGGGAGCAGCGGGAGTAAGGGGAGCAGCAGGCGGGTAGGGGGAGCATGGGGCACAGGGCCTGCAGGGGGAGCAGCGGGGGCAGGAGGAGCAGCACCAGCACCACCACGGTAATCTTAGCACTGGGAAGGCAGACACAGGACGATCCCTGGGTCCTGCTGGCCAGCTTGCCTAGCCATATTTGCTGAGCTCCAGGGTAACTGAGAGATCCTGTCTCAAAATCAAGGTGGAGAGTAATTGAGGAGGAAACCTGATGTCACTATCTGGCTCCCACGCAACAAACACTCCCCTCCCCCATCTCCACTCCTACATTTGGTAACTAACGTATTGCATACTCCACTGTTCATGGTGGGTGATATACAAAGTCAAGAAGTTTTCAGTATGGGCTCGGTTTAACTCTCATCCCATTGACAGGATCTTTAGAACAATAACACAGCGGTGCTCAATGTTCCTGACTTTTTAATACAGTTCACGTTTTGGTGACATCCAACAATAAGATTAGTATCATTGCTCCTTCATAGCTGTAATTTTGCTACTTTATGAACAGTGGTGTAAATACCTTAGGCAAACTCTGTAAAGTAATTCTACACACACACACACACACACACACACACACACACACCCCACCCACCTGGGGGTCGCGACCCACAGGTTGAGAACCAGTGGGACATCACTTGGGGAAAAAAATATAAGCTGAGGTTAGTGCTCTAAAGAGTTACTGATGATCCTCCTGCTCTACCTCTTCCAGCAAATTCTACCAGCTGTGCCACCATTAGGCTCCCTACAAAGATGTAGCCCATGGGCAGCTGAGGCTTTACGTGGGTCCTCAGGGGAGTGGAGGCTGTCTCTGACATAGACTCTGATGCCAGCTTTTTAACCACTTCCCCCCGGCAGGACTGCTTGCCAGGCCACAGGGGAAGAGGACCCACTCACACCTGATGCAACTTGACAAGTTGGGGTGGATTGTAAGTGGGGCTCCCCTTATCTGAGAAACAGGGGAGGGGGATGAGGGATGAGGGAGAGGGAGAGAAGGTGGGGCTGGAAGGTGAGGAAGGATAGGGCTATGACCAGGATGTAAAGTGAATAAATACATTAATTAATTTAAAAATATTGAAAGGAAAAAAAAAAGAGTTACCAATTGAGCTGGGGTGACGACTCGGCAGTTAAGAATGCTCAGTGCTGTTGCCAAAGACCCAGGTTTGGTTCCCAGTCCCCACATTGGGGGGCTTATAGCTGAGAGTAACTTTAGCTCCAGGGGATCTGCAGGCATGGCACACATGTGGTGCATCTACATACACTCACACCAATGCATACATGAACAAATCTTTTTTTATTATTATTATTTTATTATTTTGTATATAGTGCTCTGCCTGCATGTACGCCTGCAGGCCAGAAGAGGGCATCAGATCACATTATAGATGGTTGTGAGCCACCATGTGGTTGCTGGGAATTGAACTCAGGGCCTCTGGAAGAGCAGTCAGTGTTCTTAACCTCTGAGCCATCTCTCTAACCCCCACATGAGCAAATCTTAAAAGAAATACTAGCATCTCTAACTGTGGTGATACCAGATACAGTGCTAATAAATAGAATAGTTTAACAGTCTTACTGTACACAATATACTTCTGGCATAAGCCAGCTGTAAGCATCAACAGGCAGCGTGTCCAATGACACAGGCCTGGAATCCCAGCTACTTCAGAGACTGAACCAGGAAAATTACAAGTTCAGGATCTGCCTACAAATCTAGTGAAGGCAAAGCAAGCCCCAGTGAAATCCTGTCTCAAAGAAAAAGTGTGGCTTAGGAGCACTGGCTGCTGCTCTTCCAGAGAACCTGGGTTTACACCCCAGCACCCACACGGTGGCTTACTGTGGTGGTGGGGGTGGGGGTGGGGGGGTGCAGCTCTGAGGTTAAGAGTAGCGGCTGATTTTGCAGAGGCCCCAGTTCGGTTACGAGAGCCCTCATCAGATGGCTCACAACCACATGCAACTCTAATTCAAGGGCACGTCACACCTTCTTCTGGCCTCCTGGGTACCAGGCGTGCATGTGGTGTGCTTATGTACATGACACATTATAAATAAGATCTAATTTTAAATATATAAAAACAAAAATAAAAAGAAGGCTGACTTACGGATCAGCAGTAGAGTGCTCGTGTGGGTATGTGCACTGTACTAGATTCAGTCCTCTACAAAACAAAACCAACCAAGCAAAAAAAAAAAAAAATCAGGTATGTCAAAACCAACTAAAGTAAGGCTTACCATAATTATGATGTCTAACAATTTTAACTCCAAGACAAAAATACAGAAAGGAGGACCCTCACCATATGATATCAGATGCAGAAATAACACATTCATCCATAAAACATGAGAA